>NC_077229.1:402328374-402571152 GCF_027887165.1 Monodelphis domestica | reverse complement strand
ATTTAAAAAAAAAAATTCTCCCTGACTCCCACAGCCAATGCTTCCTGAGATTCTCCTACTCTACTCTACTTCTCCATCTGATTTGGCCTGGAGTGAAAGTCAGAGGGCAGGCTGATCGTTTTCTTTGGAGCCTTCACTAATATGTCTCTCTGTTCTCACATGCATACTCAGAAACAAGTTCCTAAAATTAACAAGAGTCCCTGGTGGGTCATCTACAGAGCCAACAAATGTGATCATTGATATATAGGAATTCAAGTTCCTTCATATCTTGTTTTCCATGCTTGTCTAATTATAAACAGACCCAGAATGGAGTCAGAGGGGAAGGAGATCTATCTGAGAGAAGAAGAAAGAAGAAGCCCCTGGATTTCATTTTTGAGATTTAGATTCATGCTGTCACTTTATCCCAACCTTAGCATGCTCTATAATATTACATGTAGGATCCCTCTCCATTCTATTTCATTTCTTCCAGTTCCTTGTTCTCTTGGTTGTGGATTATCAAGGTTCCTTCCAGGAATGAATAATTATTAAAAGCTCAATTTCTTTCCCCTCTTCTCTTAAAGTCTGGAGCATGTATGCAGGTGCTTACCTGCATATATGTGTCTGAAAAGCAACCTGACAGGTTCCCACATCAGGAAGGAAGGAAGGAAGGAAGGAAGGAAGGAAGGAAGGAAGGAAGGAAGGAAGGAAGGAAGGAAGGAAGGAAGGAAGGAAGGAAGGAAAGAGGAAGAAAGGGAGGGAGGAGGGGGAAAAAGTTTTAATTCTAAACATTTAAAAGGAAGTGAAAATGAAAATGAACAAAGGAAATAATGGGGAAAGTCTGCTACACTTCTCAAAACAAGGAAATCATCTGCTTCCTTTTTTGTTAAATGTAACTATAATAAGATTGGGCCGATTGACAGTCATGTGAAACAGAACTGTCTGAAACTTCATAAAGGGAAAAAATCTGTATGTTTTGGAATATGGTCTTGCATCTTTCCTAATATATAAACAAGTGCTATTTCTGAAGGAGAATGGTGCCAGGTCTATCTTTTCCCCTAAACCAAGACTTACAAGGAAGAAGAAGAATTTGCCCTTAAAGCATTTTTTAAAAGTCAAAAGCTTTTGCTGAGTTCACTTCAGATTTTCTGATACAGTAGCTACACTAAGTGGAAATTTGTTCTCTCCTTTAACATAGGAAAATGTAAGTGACCTCACCACTGGGTTGTCATCAGGGTTCAAAATGGAAATTGTCCAAGTTGGGCTGTAACATAATAATTTTTTTTTTAAACCAGAGAGTAAAAAAATAAGAGAAAATGCCAAAAAATAGAAAAAAATGGGCTAATTAGTCAAGCCTGAGTTTGTTACATTTGGTTCTTCTGGCCTATAAAGCATTATTTTCTGCCACACAGTCCTCTAGAACACAGATTACAGAATCTATACATGGAGATCTGGATTTTAGATCTTGTTTCTATCCCACCCCACTACATTCCCAACTTGCTCTGAGGCTTTAGGCGAGTCACTGAACTTTCCTGGATCCCAGGTGCTTGATCTATACAATGAAGACATTGTAATAGTCTAGACTTGATTTCTAAACTGTCTTCCAGCTCTCACATGCTCTGACTCTATAAACCCAAGCTACAGATGCTACAGAGGGATGGTGAATCAGTGGAAATGGAGTCCATATAATATTAAGAGACCTGACAGAAGACTCTTCTTCATGCCTCATGAACTCCTCTGAGGAGAAAATACAGCAGATTATGTACAACAGTTGCAAAGGTTAAAAAGGGATTGATGGGTTATTTTCACCACTGAAGGGAGGACCTACCTCAGTGAGATCACAGAGTCCTTTAAATATTAAAAAAGCACAGACAGTGTTGGAGGCAAAGTATTTCACCTTCCCTGTATGCCATCCCCAGAAACTTGGACTGTATGATTCAATTCCTGCAGAGAGCACAAGAATGTGCTATTTTCTAAGATCACTTCAGGCATCATGTTTTCCAACAATACTTTCTGAGACCTGCCAGACAAAGAGAACTGAGTTTGAAATGATCGACTTTTTCAATCTCATTTTCCAAGCTAAGTCATAAAACTAAGTCCATAAAACCAAGTCATTGCCAGTGTCTGTTTGTGAAAAGGGACATGGACATGAAACAGACATGGACATGGAGAAATCCTGATGGGGTGAGAGGTTGGCAATGTGATGTCACAGCATGACACCAAGAAATGAGATCTTTATTATTCACAAGCTGAGCATGTCAACACCAAAAGGGTTTGGAGGGGGCAAGCTAAAAAGCAGGCAGAGACAGAGCCCACCTGCGAGAAACACGAACCAAATCCCTCAGAGGTTACTTTTTCAGTCAAAACAAAACAAAGCAAAACCGTGTGACATGTCCTCATTTGGAGCACAGAAACATGATACAACAGGGAAAAAAGCTTCTGTCACTGCCAAATGCAAAAACTCTGTTTCTGCTGCCTTTGCATCGAGGTTAGGCAGAGCATGTGGAACAGGCTCTGACTTTTTACTTACTACAATTCAGCTCTGAGATGATGTTATTGCAAGCTGCTGTCAGAGGAGGGGGGAGCAATTTGGGGAGCGCAGCCATCATTTCTACACCAAACCTTCATGTATCACATACAACTGTTCCTATCATATGACCAGATGACAATTAGACAAGCTAGGTTTCTTCGTATGACTTTCTTTTCTTTCTCACTGGGGTACTTATTGATTACACTTTCAACATTCCTTTCTCTTTTTCTTTCTTTGAGTTTCTGATCCCTAGAGAGCTAAGTTTTCTCATCAAGTGTTTCGCCATCAGATATTTCCTATGTTTTCTTTGAACTCTTCAAAATCTGCATTCCCAAAGTCTAAAGTACGTGCCTGATTATGTTCAGGTTTCTTTTCTTTTGCTAGGACGTGCTCTAAAATATTATATTTACATTTGCTCTCATAATTTCTCATAAGTATAACAGCAGAAGGGACAATGCTGGCAGACTGCCTAGCACACCCACAGCTAAGGTTTCCAGTTCAGTAAGTATGAATCATGATATCTATAGCCACCCACAGATGCTTTATGGCTATCCAGGAAATATCACCTGTGTAGATTTGGGGTAAGAAAATTACAACTCCCTTTCTTACACTGTCTTATTGCTCACCTGTATCTCTCTCACCCAAGGCTTAGCCCTGAGACCAAAGATTCTCCCAATTATATAATTCCTGAGCTTGATCCTTCTTCTTGGGTTAAATAATGGATGAACTTGGGAGCTGTGTTTCTTCCTGAGCCCCATGTGAACCAGAGGTTAGTGGCATTTGGAAAAGGGAGTGTGCCAAAGTTCAGACACTTTTTTTCCTTCCAGATTTCAGAAATGTATGAGCTGCTGACTCTTAGGCAAAGGTGTGCTGGATGCCAATTCCCCTTGGGTGGTGAATGCCAGGAGGTCTCAAATGGGAGTTTGGCAGTAGTAGCTAGTATGCCATCACTGGCAAATTGTTGCCAAATGTTATCTAAACTTACAAAAACTTGAAGTGGCAACAGATATTTTGAAATGTTTCACTCTTCCAACTAATCCTGATTCACAATTCCCACTCCTAACCCAGTTTAGTCTAGGTCCTCAATGTGTCACTACAGTAATAATATCATAACTGGGCTATTCACCTCTACTTTCTCTCTGCTCCAGTCTATTATACCCACTGTTGTCAGGCTAATTTTCTGAAAATACCTGTTTCATAATGTTATTTCTTTCATCAAAAATCCTTAGTAGCTCTCCATTGCCTAGAGTAGGGTTTCTTAATCTTTTTTTCAGTTATAAACACTTTTGGAAATCTGGTGAAACTTGCATATTCCTCGGAATAATCTTTAAATGCATAAAAATAAAAATAAGATTACAATGGAAATCAATTATAATGAAATAGAGTTAACAAGATTTAATTTATGTTTAAGTTCATGGACCCCACATTAAGAACTTATGTCCCAGAGCCTAAAATGTAATTAGAAATTAGAAAATATTTAACAAAATAAATAAGAATACATTTGTTTGTTTGTTTGGTTGGTTGGTTGTTGTTGTTGAGTCCTTCTGTTCACAGTCCCATGGACTAATCAATGGGGTTTTCTTGGCATAGACACTGATGTGATTCGCCTTTTTTCTCCAACGTATGCTCATTTAATAGGTGATAAACTGAGGCAAACAGGGTTTATGTGATACAGCTAGTAGATGTCTAATGCCAGATTTATAGTCAGATTTTCTTTCCTGTCTCCAAGCTTGGTGTTGTAGCTATAACACTACCTAGCTGCCCCTAGCATAGATAATGTTACTTTCTGGTTTTCTAAGTCAATATGAGGTCACAAGGACAGTTTCCATTTGAACTTGACACCATTGGCCTAAAGCATCAAGTACAAATGATTCAGAATGGTATTTGAGATACTCAATAATCTGACTCTACTAGGTCTATCCAGTCTTATCCTTCCAACATGGGGAACAGGAAAAAAAAACAAGTATAAGAGAACTTTATCTAAAATGAGCACAGCCTTCATCATTGACTTCTCAAAGTACTTTATTCTTTCTCAACTTCATGCTGTTTCCCCTGTATAAAACATTCTTCACCACAACTTCTTTTCTTTTATCCTTAAATGTCTAGCACTAGACTCAACTCTCCTACGTGGTTTTCCACGGCTACTCCAGACCACAAAGAATTCCTTTAAATCTTCCTATTATTTATCATTCATCTTGGCACTTCATTATATACTTTCTGGTATTGTTATTTGTACATGTCATGTGAATGTCTCCTCTCCCAAATCAAGAAGACTACTAGAAGGAAGATTTTTTTTTTACATCTCTCAGCTAATAAGACAGTTCTTTTAAATTAACTTCTTTGCTTTTTATTCTAACTCTTTGAAGTAGATTGTTGTCATTCTGCCATTTTTAGTCATATCTAACTCTTTGTGACCCTATTTGGGGTTTTCTTGGCAAAGATACTGGAGTCATTTGCCATTTCCTTGTCCAGTTCATTTTATAGATGAGGAAACTGAGGCCAACAGAGTTAAGCAACTTGCTCAGTCACACAGCTATTAAGTATCCAAATGTGGTTTTGAATTCATGAAGATGAGTATTCCTGACTGAAGACTTGGCACATCCACTGTAATACTTAGCAGACTCCTAATAGAGCTGTTTATTGATTAGTAGATTGATAAATATTTATTAAGTATCTGCTATGAGCCAGGCACTATGCTAAGGCTAGGTATACAAAGAGAAGTAAACTCACCTAGTTCACCAGGAGGCTAATTGTCTTTTTCTTAGTCTTCACACACTTTGACCTTTCTGCTGCATCTGACCTTTCTACTTCCTCCTTCTTCTTCAAGAAACTCTTCATCCAGCACATATTTATTAAGCACCTATTTTCACTGAACTAAGCACTCAAACTGCTATTCTCCTATGAATTATATAGCATTTCACTAACTGGTTCTCCCATCTAACCCACCTTCCCTTCTCTGCTTCATCTTTATCTCTGGATTCCATAATATGAATGTTCTTCAAAAAATTATTTTCCCTTTGGCATTCTTCTTTTCATTCCTCTGTAATGGTTTAATTCATGCCCAGAATCAATATCTTTAATGCTAGCATCTTAACTGAGCTCCCTTCCATATTTTGAACTGCCTGATAGACATTTCAAACTGGAGGTCTCCCTGTCACCTCAAAAGCATCATTTTAAAAGCAACTCATCATCTTCTCCCCAGTGTCAGTAACTCATCCTGATTTCTCAGTAGCTATTAATGGTGCCATTGTTCTCCTTATCACCTACATTTAAGCTCCTCATCTTTTCTTCATATTGCTCTCTTTAGACAGCTCAGTCCCACCCCCTACTTTAAAACTACCTAAAAGCTCTTAGAACTCTAAAAAAAGACCCTATGCAAAGATAAATTCAAAATGGGTAAATGACTGAAATATAGGGAATGAAATCATGAATAAATTAGGTGAACATAGAATAGTATACCTGTCAGATCAATGTTAATTTAATATCTGAGTGTAGCTGTCCAACAAACTCGGAGAGATCTGAGCTAGATGTTTAGATCTGGTATGCTCAGAAATAATCATTGAACCCATAGGCATTGCTGCCAACATCATCAACCCCTGGAATCTGATGTCATTATCAAGATTAAAGATATAAAAAGAAGAAAACAAGAGCTACGCTGGAGAGCTGCCCTAAAATGGCACGACAAGCCCTCCATACCAGAGATACTACCCCTCCCTGAGCACCCCATCCACTGTGGTACAATCGAAAGTAATAGACTTCTCTACTAGCAGCAATGCAATGAACCAGGACAATTCTGAGGGTCTTATGAAAAAGAACATTATCCACAACCAGAGAAAGAACTGTGGGAGTAGAAACGCCTTGAAGGGCATCTATTCCAACCCCTTCATTTTAGAAGTAAGAAAACTGAGGCCCAGAGTAATTAAGTGACTTATTCAAAGCCTCATAGGTAGCCAGTAACAAAGATGGGATCAAATATGTCCAAAGTGGAACTTATTTACTATTGCCTTTTCCCTGACCCTCTTCCATATTTCCCTATTCCTATTGAAGGCTCCATCATCCTTCCAGATCCACGATCTGAGCCATTCTTGACTCTGCCCTGCTTTGACAGAAAGGTATAATTTTGCACAGCAAAGACTGGACAGGGCTAAGAAGTGCATTTTGGGCACTAGAATTAGTCTGATAAAGAGACATGTTTCTATGAGGGTGAGGGAAGGGAATTAGCATTTATATAGTACCTACTATATGCCAGGAATTGGGCTAAGTACTTTACAGATATTTCATTTAATCTTTATAGCAAGGTTTAGGTTCTGTTAATGTCTGTATTTCATAATAAAGAAATCAGAGGCAGAGGTTAAGTGACTTGCCCAGGGTCATAGCTAGTAAGCATCTGAGGTCAGATTTGAACTAACCCATTTTATCACCTAATTGCAGGAAGGGAATGGGGTTGTTGGAGAGAGATAGAGAATATATTTTGACTGAATTATAGAGTTCAAATGGGGAGGTAGTTAAGTGACTTTTGAAGTTGTTCAATTGTTTCAATCTTGTTCAACTCTCCCCGATCCAATTTGGAATTTTCTTGGCAGAGATATTGGAATGGTTTGCCACCCTTTGTCCAGCTCATTTTACAGATGATGAAACTGAGGCAAACAAGTTAAGTGAGATGCCCAGGGTCATATAGCCAATAAGTGTCTGGGGCCATATTTGAACAGTCCCTGGGACACCTAACTGCCTAGTTAAAGAACGAATTATAATTAATTATAAAGTACAGATAGCACAAGCAATGGGGAGCCAATGGAAAGTAAAGAGGGATTTAAGGGAGGTCTTACGAAATAAGTCCTATCTGATAGCATCGTGCAAAACTGGGAACAAGCTATTTGTCTAGCTGGAGAGCAAAGAGAGAATTGTTTGGGGTGAGTGGTTCAAAGGTGTGAACAATTAAGTAGAGAACTTCCCAGAAATGGAATACCATGAAAAGGTGAATACACCTTACTAATCAGCTTCATTGCTTCAGGAATTCAGAGGTGGACACAGGAAAGCACTTGGAAAGAAAGTGCAGGGAATAAAAAGTCTGTAATCAGAGAGCCATAAATGCAGCTAATGACTCAACCCACATCCACAGTCAGTGACTCTGGGGGCTGATTATATTGAAGTCTCCTGAGCCACCAAGATAAGCAAAATTTCCCTGCATGTTTCAGGCAAGATGAAGAAATCAGCAAGATTTGACAAAGTGTTGGGTAAACACTGATAAAGTTATACCTTTAGAGAGACAAAGAGGCTTTCTTTTACTTAGATGCTTTACCAAGTTTAGGATGTTTTATTATCCTGCTGGAGGGTTTTCCAAGAAAAATCAGTAATACAATCTGACAGAATACAAGCAGGGCATTTTTGCGGCTGAAGTGATGCTTATCCCTTAGAACCTCACTATTGTAGAGATGACCAGGAACACTTACGGTCTGACAATATCATATATATTAGACAAATAGTTTATTCAGATCAGCATTATTTTTTTCTCTGACAGCAGCACCAAGAGGCTAGAATGGAATGAAGCAAGTACAGAATCAAGATTATTATTTTTGCTCCTAAATCTTTTTCCCCCTTTTGATTTAATTCTTCCTGTCTGGCACCATCATTTGCCAGTTTTCCAAGTTCCAAAAAAAGGTGTGATTTTGGACTCTTCTCTCTTACTCTTTTCTCCTCTGCAACCATCTACCAAGTCCTGGGAAACATCACATCTCTCACAAGTCTTTCCCATTTCACTATTTTCACTGCCATCACCCAACCATAAGCCCTCATTACAGCTGCCTGAGCACAGAGATGCATGTCTCCTGACAAAGCTTCCCAAATCCTCTTCCTCCTCATTCTAGTCCTTCCTTCATACCACTGCCATACTAGTCTCCTTTATTTATTGATCTGGTCATCACTCTCCTTTGTTCAAAAATACTCTGGGTTCCCTTTGCCCAGTAATTTCACACTTCTTTTCCTGGCTTTCATGACCCTCCATAACTTAGTGCTACCCAACAGATGTTCATTTCATATTAGCCTCTTCCATACAATCTACACTCTAACCAAAAGGGATTGCGCATCACCCTGTGGTTTCTTGTATGCCCTTGCTGGCACTGTTCCTTATTTCTGGGATGGCCTCTCTCCTTATCTTGGTCTGCTAACTTCCCTCACATTCACTTTTTAAGACTCAAAACTCAGATTCCTTCATAGGACCTTGCCCAAACCCAACCACAAGTAAAGTCTTTCTCTGGAGGTTCTACTAACATTGTCTATCTTCCTTAGCACCCGGTGCAGAGCGATGTGCCTAGCAGAGTCATAAGAAATACTTATTGAATTGGTCCTCCTGACTACAAGTATATAATGTCTCCTTCTTTGCATAATAACTTTGGGGTAAACTTCACTACAATTCGTTAACCATGGAACTGAGGAAGACAAGTGCTTCCAAGAAACTCATGGATTCAGAACAAGTTGTTAGAGAAGCAAGACTCCTATACTTGATGCCACTGCCAGAGGTCGGCTGAATGAACCTCATGATGGTCTGACATTTATATTTTTGTGAGCATTTCTCAGATGGGATTAGAATCGACATGCATCGCTTTAACAAAAATATCTGGCCCAAAATAGCTCTTCATAGACTGCTAATTTCCTGTAACTCCCCAGTGTGCAGGTGGCAAAGGCCTTTCTTTACCACAGGGGCTTTAGAACCCATTTAAAATGAAAATGAGATCAAAGATTCTTCAATCACACCTTAAGGAGGAAAGGAAAGTCCCTATTAACTGAGCTCTCTGAGAATTCTACTCACACACACACAAAAAAAGCATATCTAATCCTTTTAAAATGTTTTGATCTCTTAACCAGACCAGATACTTTTTGTCTTTCATTTTTAAAGTTATTTTTATTTTTTCATTTAGTGAACATATTTGTATGAATTTGTTCCTCCTACTTCCCTACCTCTCTCTTCATTTAACTTATATTTTTTTAACTTTGAAACATAAAATCTTCAATTGATAGTTACATAGTCTGCCAAAAAAAAATTCCCACATTCCCTAGGTTCAACTATGAATTTTAGAGGTTATTTTCAAGACCACTACTGCCCCATCCCTTGCAAATAAGTAAGTAGACACAAGGGTTATTCATAAGAGATTTGTTTAAGATCAAAGATTTTGTGTTAAGTCCATCTACTCTAAACCCCTTATTTTACAGTTGAGTGAACTGAGGCCTAGAAACCTTAAATACTTTACCAAAGATCACAATGATAGTAAGGAACAGAGATGTGAGTCCAGGGCCTCTAATCTGAAATCATGTTCTTATTGTCATACCATGCTTCTATTGATCTTTTTTTTTTCTTTTTTTCCCAGGAAAACAAAATTAATTCTATCACTGGAAAACATATACATTACTCTTAAATATCAATAATAGTGATGTCAGAAGAGCCAAAGAAATCATGGAACTGAAAATTTTGTCTCTATTTCCTCGAGTAAGGTAAATTTTCATGCCATTTAAAAAACAATTCTGAAGCAAAGTTTATTTTGATTGATCAAATAATATTTCCCATGACCAAAGAGAAAGGATATTGAAACTCGAGGCAGAGGACCCAGGTTTAAATCCCAGTTCTGCCACTTAACACTGGATTTACCATTTGTCTCTGGGCTTCAGTTCCTCCTTCTAAAATATAAGGAGGCTTAGACTACCTTTTTGAGTTCTTACCATGTCAGATGAATTTGGCCCAAAGACCACACTTGAAAATGAAGCAAAAGTCTATACACTACCAGAAAAAGAACTGATGGAGTCTGAATGCAGATCAAAGCCTATTATCGTTCCTTTTATTTTCTTCCTGAGCTTTTTTTAGGGGGATAAATGTCTTCTTCCTCAACATGATCAATATGGAAATATGTACTGCATGATAATACATTTATAACCTATATAAAATTGCTTACTGTCTCAGAGAGGAGAAGTGGGAGGGAGAGAGAGAATTTGGAACTCAAAATGTGAGAAAATGAATATTAAAAATTGCTTCTACATGTCTTTGGGGAAAATATTACTTTAAGGGGCAGGAGAAATAAAGCAAAACTTTAAATTACATCTCTTAATTTAAGTGTCTTCCTCCTATTAGTCATTTTCTCTTTATTCTATTTATTATTCACTTTGTACATGTTTGTTTGTATGTTGTCTCTCCCATTAGGGCATTGAGGGCACTTTCTTTTGCCTCCTTTTATATCTCCAATACTTAGCATAGTGATTGGTATATTTTACATGCTAAATAATTGTCTATTGATTGATTGATCTTTAACAACAACAAAAAATGGTCTTCTAATAACATAGTAACAAGTAAAATATTATGTTCAAAATATAATACTTTTTTTACATAATACAGTACTATAAAATGCTAATGGTCAGCAACTTAACAATTTCAATGATAGAAGAAATTTTCATTTCTAGAAGATTTATAAAAAATTTCTTTCATAGAAGAAATTATATTTCTGGACAGGAATCATTTCCAGAAATATAAAACAGTCATCTAGTTTTTGCTCTAGTGGGAGACTTATTATCTTTCAAGGCAATGGCCAGTCCACTCTTCTACATCTTTGAATGTTGGGCAATTTTTTCTGTCAGTAATTTCTATCCATTCTCCTGGTGCTCTCCTTCAGACTCCGAGATAAACAGGAAAAATCTAATCCTTTTTCAATAAGACAGCCCTTCAAATACTAGAAAAAGAAAAAAAAAACACCTTTACTAGAGACCTATACAACTGTCTCCACCTACCCCACTCCCCAAAACAGATACTTTCAAGAACAGATATTTTGAACATGTTTTTTTCTTTTCATAAACTTCATCCTTTGCATAAATTATATCCTTCATAATCTAATTTATATTCCCAGTCCTCCCTCAAACTGAGTCTTTCTCCAAACCAGTTTCCATTCCTATATTCATCACATCTGCCAGAATCACTGAAACTACAAACTTTCCAGTCATCTGTGACTCTTCACTCTGTCAGTTTTATTTCCAAATTGTCATAATTTCTCTATCATTCTCAGAATTCAAATCCCTCAAGTTCAAACCTTCCATCCCTTATTTCTCAGTCTTCCCTATCATATATTTGTTTTACTATATTATCCTTAGCTGATACTTATCACTCAAAGATTCCATCCCCACCTCCACCTTGCAGATACTGCCATATTAATCTACCCAAACACCACTTTAATCATGGCAGTGCTCCATCTAAAAATCTGGATTGATCACTTCAAGCCCAATTCCTCTACCTCACTCCTTTTCTACCTGTCTGAACTTTTAATCCACTACACTTTTCCCCCATCTCACCCCTAAATCAGTTCTTTTCCTATTCCAATTAATGACACCACCATCGTCTGTTTCCAGTCACAAATCCTCAGTTGTCCATGACTCTTCCTTTTCTCTCATCCAACATCTTCTTTCAAAGTCTGCCGATCCTGGTTTGAAATTTTTGACCAGCCCCTTTCTTGCCATTCCTAATGGGAATCTGAAGTTCTAATCACTTCTCACTCTGACTATTATAGTAGCTTCCTAACTGTTCTTCAACATCTCTATTCACTGTCCCTGGTAATCACTGCAGACAACATATTATAGCCGAGTTAATCTTCCTAAAGCATATCTCTAATATCATTCAACTGCTCAAAAACTTACAGTGATTCTCCATTGCCTAATAAGTCTAAATTCTCCAACAGGACATTATATAAAGTCTCTGCCTTTCCATCCTTACCTCTAGTCATACCTTGAGTGACTTGGACTACTCATCCAACTCATCATTTCATCCCCAAGCACCCTCCCCAATGCCTCATACCTTGTAGTCAATTAATAAATGCTTCTTTTTTTTTTAAACCCTTACCTTCCATCTTGGAGTCAATACTGTGTATTGGCTCCAAGGCAGAAGAGTGGTAAGGGCTAGGCAATGGGGGTCAAGTGACTTGCCCAGGGTCACACAGCTGGGAAGTATCCGGGGCCAGATTTGAACCTAGGACCTCCCGTCTCTAGGCCTGGCTCTCAATCCACTGAGATACCCAGCTGCCCCCAATAAATGCTTCTTAAACTAATATTCTCTTTTGTCAATGGATGTGATAAAATTATTATTGCCCAAAGTTTACTTGGAAATTACAAACATCTTCAAATTCCATCATGCTGCTGGAATTTCTTGTTCATATGTTTGGCAGTTTAAATCTGCAGGTAAGCTTCTTGAGGGCATGGTTTTATTTATGTCTTCTTGTCTCCACCAGCCTGCACAGTGCTTTATATCTACATAGCAGCCACTTAAAAAACCTTTATTGGACTTAACTGAATTGAATATGATTTTAACTAGAGACAAAGTATTTAAAGATCAAGCAATCCTTTCTTATCCAAGAATTGTTTCTGTCCCGTGGTAAGGATGGTATCACAGATTATATGCCCTATTCAAAGAGTCACATTCCTAGGAAAGAGTTTGAAACATGATGTGCTCTCATTTTAATGTGTTGGACTGTCTGACCTGGGTGGCTTAACTGAGACAAACCTATGACATCTTAATGTAGAATTTCTTGAATGTGTAAAAAGTGCATTGGAAAGGCAGACTGTCTAAAATCAAAACAGGCATAAAAAGTGTGCAAAAGCCAACGGTTATGGAATACAAGATGAACAAAGAATAACTGCCTCATCGCGCACTTCATAAGCCAAATGTGAAGAGATTTTTATATATGACCATAAACATCAAAATATGGAACAGATGTGTTTGTTTCTTTCAAAAATGGAAGAATAAGCCCAGTTTGGAACAGCAAGGTTCATGTATGCTGGGGGATTATATAATACTCATTTTCCTCTTCCCTCAGTCATTGTTGACTAAAAGAGGGGAATTAGTGCTCTGTTTCCACTCAAAGGCTTAGTATTTCATATTTGCTTATCTGCCCTTCCTATGAGTTGAAAACCTCCTGGAAGAAGTGTCCCCAGTCAACATAGACCATAGTAGCCTCTCAGAAAATGCCTATTGACAGATTAATAGCTAGCATTTACATAATGCTTTTAAGATTTACAAATTTACAAATATGATTCTCACAACAATCCTGGGAGGTAGCTACTATTATTAATCCCATTTTACAGATGAGGACTATGGCAGATAGAAGTTAGAAACCTTGACCAGGGGTCTGAGGCTGGACTTGAACTCAGATAAAGTCTTGATTTTATGAAGTTTGAAGTAGATTTATAAGCTTGAAGTAGAGCAATTTTGATAGAATATGAAATTCTGTTAAGGGGTGGTTTGATATACCTTAATAGGTGCTCTGGTCTCCTATCTAATAACTATTATGATTACTTTTTTGGTCCAGATCTGTGACTTCTTTGGTAGAGGGAAGTTCTTGTGAAGAAACACCCACTACTAATGTAGAGCAACAACTATTCTGCAATTTATAGTTGGAAAGAGTTTCCTAGGACCTGAAAAAAACCGAGTCACAGCGGCAGTATGTGCGAAAGCAAAGATCTAAATTATGGTTTTCCTGACTTTGAGGCTAGCTTTCTATCCACAGTGTTATGTTTACTATCTACTATGATTACTACTACCACTAATAGCACACAATTATTACTTTGAAGTATGTATAATGATACTAGAAATAACGCAAATTGAGGAATTTTGGAACCAAGGGTACTTTAATAAATAAGAAACTATCAATTAACCTATTGCTTATAAATTGGTGGCACTGAAATGTTTCAAAATTTTCTTACACTGAAGAGTTTTCTTCTGAAATCTCATTTGTGATCCACACTTTCTTATTAAATTCTTCCCATGTATGACAATAATGCTATAAAAAGAATGTATAAAGTATGATAAATGTTATAAATATTTACAAAGTGCTAACATGTTTTCTTCACAATAACAAGTGAAATGGACATTTTTTCTGATAAGAGAACTATAAATGTGAAGTGATTTGCCCATGGTCATATAGCCAGAAAGGTAAGATTGGATTTAAATTCATATCAGCTGGACATGGGCATTTGCAAGGATAAATTTCAATCCAATCCCTATTGTCATTTAAAAACATGTTTTCATTAAGAATAATACTTATAAGGGATTTCATCTCACATATTTATACTCCTAAAAAGGAATTTTTATTGAGAAGTTTGTAAGAAATGCCAAATATCCCCCCAATATCCCCTAATAAAAAGAAAAAATGTGCAATATAGAATTTCAAATTGATGAAAAGCCTGAGGCTTAATGAAACAATGAATGAAAGATTTAGGAATATTTGTTTGAGGGAACTAGGAAGGACCAAAAAAGATAAGTGAATCCAATCTTCTCCTTTTACAAAATTGGTCTTTTTTTCAAGATCAAGTAATCTAATGGAAGACTCATAAACTTTAAAATTGAAAGAGGTATTCAAGATCACCTAGTTCAACCACTAGCTTGGTGGTACAGTGCATAGAACTCACCTTCCTGGGTTCAAATCTGGCCTCAGACACTTAGCTGTGTGACCCTGGGCAAGTAGCTTAATCCTATTTGCCTCAGTTTCTTACCTAAAAAATTGAGCTGAAGAAGATGGCAAATCACTCCAGTATCTTTGCCAAGAAAAATCCAAATGCACTCATGAAGATTTAGAAATGACTGAATTTTTTTTAGCAGCAACATGAGTTTGGGCAGATTTGGGGAAACAGTAGAAGATAGGAGGGTTGGGAGTATTATGGTGCAGGAGGTCACACAGAATTGGACATGAATGAATAACAAGTCTGATCATCTTACAAATGGGGAAACAAAGACCAAGAAGCTAAGTAATTTGCTCAAGTTCATACCATTAATGAGTGATAGCACTAGGTCTTTTGATTCCAAGTTCTTTGATTTTTTTCTCTACATGAAACTTTTTCAATCTTAATAGAAAGTAGTTTACTGGCATGGAAGATACTTTGATTGGCCTTGGATTCTTTGCACACAAACTATAAAATAAGATTGAATAAAATATCAACATGTAGACAGGAAAATAAAATGATGAAATTTTTAAAAGACTACAAATGCAATGGAAACAAAAAAAATCAGATTGCTACTTGTGTTCTGAAGTTGCTAGTCTTTAAATCAGGATGCATCTTTAGTCAGCATTTTTCTCCTTTGATTTTCAATGTCTTTTAGAGATGGAAAGGATCATCATAGTACACCTTTAGGATTAGAATGGACCTCAGAGGTAAACTGGTCCATTGCCTTCATTTTGCAGATGAAGAAATTGAGGCCTAGAGGGATAAAGGACTAGCTCAAGGTCTCTAAATAAGAATCTAAACCCAAGTTTTCTGACTGGATTATGCTGTTGAGATAGTGCCTCAACTCTAAGATCCTTATAGAAAGTTAGAGCTAGTTAGAACCTTGGTGATCTAGTCCAGATGTTGTTAAACTTTTTTGCCATAAAAGAGGTAATCTATTGAAGCTTGTGAATACATCAGAATGTTTGTAAATTCATAAAAAACACACAAGATTAAAAGGGAAACTAATTATATTGAAATATTGGCATCAAATAATTTTTAAAAAACCCGAGTTCTCAGACTCTCATCAAGTTTATTTACAGACGCGTGGGTATGGATCCTTAGACTACAGGTTCAGGATTTTTATCTAATCTAATTACCTCATTTTACAGTTGAGAGAACTGAAATCTCAAAAGGGAAGGAGACCTCCTCAAAGTTACTCAGCTAATGGCAAAGCAGGGACCATCACCCATTTAGGTATTCCTTTTACTAGAGTCCTCACCCCATAGACAAGTCACTGACTTTGGAGGGGAAAATATCCTAGCATTTCATGATAGGCAGACCATGAGAATTTTTTTGCCAGAGATTATGGTACATACAATTTGAACAGGATCATTGCTCATTCTCCTCTCTTCCAGGAATGAGCAGAGCTGCCTGCCAAGGGCCCCACAAAACTCTACATGTCTGATTTCAATGGTTTTCAATCTCTGCAGTAACTGATGAGGTCACCGGCCACATCAAGTGAAACCCACTGAGTAACTCTTTCCATAGTTCTCCCAGACCATCAAGCCTGAGTTCCCTCATTACTCTCCTCTCCACCACAAAATATGTCTTTCCCACTAAGCCTTTCTTCCTTCCCACCTGTCTCAGAGGAAGAGGTTCTCTTTCCATTGCAAAACTAGCCCTCCACTTAATAGGGCTCCTCTCAATTATCTTTCCATCCATACCATTCCCAGTCTCTTCCATTACACTGGAAAGAGGCATAGGTATCCCCTATATGGAGAAAAATGGCAGTTCATTCTCCTGTCTCTTGAAATCATGACCACCATTTTTCTTCCTTTCACTATTAGCTTCTCAAGTGAGTAATCGACATCTGCTGCTTCCATTTCCTTGCTAATTATTTACTCCATACTCCTTAAATTCTCATAAAATGCCTTGTCTCTTCACCATTCTGCTAAAGCTACATGTGATGGTGACCAACAATCTAATTACAAACCCCTTTGTCACTTCCCTCCTTTTCTTCGAGCCTCATTCTTCCTGGCTCCTTTGCAGATTATGATGCCACTGCTAACCAATTTCTTTTTATTTTTAGTCCCCCACTGAACTCTTTTAAGCATTCCTAAAATAATGATTTCATTATACTACTTTCTTGCTCAAAATTTTTCAGTGGTTGCTATATCCTGGCTGTATAAAGATGAAGATTTAGTAACTAGTTCATATAGCTTGCTATTCAAAGTGCTCCACAATTTGGCCCCAAATCTCCTACTGCCCTGTGTGCAGAAATTTTAGGCCAAGTGGCCTTGTAATAATCAACGCCATCACTTTTCAAACCACCTCTCCATATAGCAAATGTCAAAGGCATCCTAGAGACTATCTAGTCTAGAATTTTATTTTATAGATGAGGAAATCATATCCTGAACAAGTGAAGTCGCTTACTTAGGGAGACAGTAAGTAGCAGAGCTATGATCTTAACCAAAGTTCTGACCCCAAATCTACTGCTCTTTCCTTGTGACTAGAAGAAACTAGGAGGCAAGTGAAGAGAATCCTGGACATGGAGTGAGAAAGACATGAGTTCAGATCTGGCACCAGATAAACTAAGTGTGTGATCTTGAGCAAGTCGCTTAAGCTGTTTGCTTCAGTTTCCTCATCTGTAAAATGAGAAAAATAGTAGAACCAATTTCCCAGGACTGCTGTGAGGAGCAAATGAGGTAATATTTGTAAAGTGTTTAGCACAATTCCTAGCATATAGTAGGTACTTAATAAATGCTTGTTCCCTTCTTCACCCCACCCCAGTTTGGTCTTCACAGAAACCCCAGGGGAAAGACACAACTATGATTGTTATTTAACAACTAAGATTCTGAGAGGGCATACGATTTTCCTATGGAAAGCTAGTAAATATCTGAGGTGGGATTTGAAACCATGTCTACCTGCATTTAAATTCAACACTATGCCACACTGTATGCACAGTGCGTGCTTAGTGATCTTCACTGAAAGAACAAAGAATCAATTTTTCCAAGGGGGTGGGGGGAAGATTGAAATTCACATATATATAAACATCTACAATACATATACATAATAAATCAATAAACATTTATTAA
The DNA here is from genome assembly GCF_027887165.1 of Monodelphis domestica. Lineage (NCBI taxonomy): Eukaryota > Metazoa > Chordata > Mammalia > Didelphimorphia > Didelphidae > Monodelphis > Monodelphis domestica. The sequence continues at coordinate 402,553,110 of NC_077229.1, read as the reverse complement.
TTGCCTACTGTGTGCCACATATTGCCTTAAGCTCTGGGGATTTAAAAAATAGCACAAGACCTTCCCTGCCATCAATAAATTCATAATTTAATGGGGAGAAGTAACAAAAAATGCGTAAATAAGTTATATACAAGAAAAAAAGATTGTAAAGGGAAACACTAGAATTAAAAGAAGTTGGGAAAGGATTCCGATGAAAGGTGGGATTTTAGTTCGAACTTAAGGAAGCCAGGAAAGTCAATAGGTGGAGATATTAAGGAAAAATATTCCAGGAATGGGGAACAACTAGAGAAAAATGCCCATAGCAGTAGGGTAGGCTGGCTTGTTTGTGGAACAGTCAAGAGACCAGTGCCACCAGTTCAAAGAGTACATATCAAGGAAAAAGCTATAAGGAGAATGAGAAGGTAGGAGGAAGATAGTTATGGAGGGACCAGAATTCTAAAAAAAAAAGAACATTTTTACATTTGATTTGATCTTAGAGGTGATATAAAGCCTCTAGAGTTTAATGAGTAGGATTAATTCTATATGTGTATGCATATGTAAACACATATATGTACAGTTATATTTGTACTTATGTGTGTACATATGTACACATGTGTGTATATATTTATATAGATGTATGTATATATATTTATAAACATAAATATGTGTATACCTATTCCATTGCTAAATAAACACTTACTGGTTCCCCAATACATTCCAAGTGAAGTTCAGATTCTTTTGCCCACCTTTCAAAATCTTCTACAAACTACTGCAACCGTATCTTTCTAGCCTTAATGGCATATTCATAATCTTCTATGCATTCCATGCTCTTTTGTTTACTATCTGTTCCCAGAATAGGACTTTCCAATCCTCTGAGTCTTTACTGAGGTCATTCTCTATGCCTGGCACATCTTTCCTAGCCTACTTCCAATTCACTAAGAAACTCTCCATTTTAAAGCCAGTTCCAATAGCACATTCTCCAGGAAGCCTTCCTTGATTCCCCTGGTTGTTGAAACTTTTCCCCTCCTCTTTTCTCATAAGCCACTTTATTGAGTGAAATCCTTAATATACCTTTCACATAATAATGCATGTTATCTTTGCATGCCTTTCTTATTCTAAAATCCAGTAGGGTAAAGGTGATATCTAATCTATACTCTGCATCTTTCCCAGAAAGTCTAGTACATAGTAATAAAATAAATATTTGTTTATTTTTTCTTCAAATACATTCACTGAATTTTCTTAATTAGTTGCAATACTCAAGTAACTAAGTGACTAAATATTAAAGAGACACAAGAAAAGGAGATAGTATATCTTAGTTTGTCTGTTTTAAGGTTACATTTATAGAACATCTACTCCACTTGGAAAAAGTGGCTTTAAAAAAATCAAAGCAGTCTAAACATGACTGGTTTATGCATATATATGTGTGTGTGTGTATATATATATATATATATATGTATATGTATATGTATATGATCAGAGTACTTCGTGCTACTTTGTGTCATTCCATGACAATCAAAAATTTGATTTGTCATCCTCTATGTGACTATAACAATAATTTGTTAGCAAAATCCATATTTATTTTTCCATTTCTGTGTACATGTGTTGCAGTTTTTTGTAATAACAGAGGATATGACTGGATCTCAGACTTAAAAAGGTAGGTTTTAATGAATCGTTAGCTTTCAAAAATTATCTTCAGCCCACAAAATTCATTGTTCTTCCCAACATGAAAAAACCCATCCCCAAATCCTGAAATCTCTTCTGTATATCAAGATGGTGCTACTGATCTGTTGCCACAAAGAATTGTTTTTACAGTGGCCATTATGTGCCTTTGCCAGCCACCCACACATTATTGCTAGATTTCCCTTTGTGATCACAAAATAGCACATGTTAGTGAGATCATAAAAGCATATAAGAAATGCCAAATTGGATGAGACAAGTGTTCCATCCATCCCAGTATTTTGTCTGAGTCCCATGTGACATTTTGTGGGATTATGTGGTAGTTGCCACTCATGATATCTCCTATGGGGCTACTTCTCTAACCTTTTAAACATTCTCAACTTCCCCTCTTTTAATGCATTTCAGATCTACAATCCATGGAGATTTCTTTTACTTATTCATGTTTCCAACTAGCACTAGTTCTTAGAATAATGACTTCTTCAAAAAAAGCACTTTCCTCTTTTCCTCGAATAAGGCAGGAGGGCTCTGGGTGTGAAATGATGCATACGCAATCAGATCCTTTTACTATGTATGATGAGTACATACAGAAATGACTGTGTACAAATATTAATGGCATCAAAACCTGTTAAAGGAATTCTTCAAATTTAATAGCTGCTCCCCTCAAACTCTCATAAATCTCAAAAGTTGCCACTGTAGTTGTAGTATTTGGGGATCAGATGACCTAGTCTAGATAATTCCTGTTCATTCCCTTTATGATTAACTAATGATCACTTCTAATTCTCATATTCTCAGGAAGAAGAATCTTAACGGTATCTTCTTTATGACTTCAAAATCCTTTTAAGTGCCTTTCTCCAGACCTTTTCCAGCCTCATCTTACCTTTCTTGAATTAGGGTCACTAAAGCTATGGAAAAAATCAAAGCCTGGATAAGTCAAGGCTTCCTATACTGGCATTATTATGATTTTTCGTGAATTTGAAAGCCTGGGGCTGAATCTAGTAAGATAAAATTCAAGAGAGGTAATTATAACATCTTATACTTTGGTAAAAAGCGATAACTTCACAATTACAAGATGGGGTATTTATGGTTAGCAGCAGTTCTGAAAAAAAGTAGGTCTCAAACTTATTGTGAATCAACAGCATGATGTAGTAGGAAGCAAAGCTAATGTAATCTTGGGCTGCATTAAGAAAGGCATGATTTCCATAAACAGGTCTGTGGTAGTGCCACTGTAGTATGGGCAGGCCTTACTTACTGAGCTATATTCAGTTCTGGCCACATTTTAAGGAAACTAACAAGATGGAGAGTGTCCAGAGAAGGATACTGGGATGATGAAATGCCTTGAGTTATGTCCTGTGAGGATCATTTGAAGGATCTAACTATGGTTACCTTAAAGACAACTTGGGATTTGAAAAGTTGTCCTATAGAGGAAATATTTAACTCGTTCTATTTGTCTCTAGAGGTCAGAACCAGGAACACAAGAACACAAACTTAGATTTGATGTTAGGAAAAATTGCCCAACAATTAGAGTTACTGAAAAGTGGCATGGATTGCCTGGTGAGATGTTTTTCTCCTCAAAGGTCTTCAAGCAGACCTTGATCACTTTGGGGGTTGGCTATAGTAGGCTATAGTAGGAAGTACTTTTCAGGGTAAGGTCATTTCTAGTACCATAGGGTAGATGGGTTTTTACATTGGAGGAAAAATCATTAAATACTAAGTAAAATAAAACTACATTCCAAAAATATGCTCAACACTAAGGATAGACAAGATCAGCAGTCTACATATTTAAGGAAAGAAATTTTCATTCTCCCTGGCACAGTTATTTGTTTTGTGACAAGTTGTCACATTAGTACCATTGAAGACTCAAAGTTTCTGGTGAGATAGTAAAACTCTGAGGCTCCAATATCCAATTTTAAACTCAGTCTTGGGCAGACCAATGCCTTATCTGAGCTCTGGCTAAAAACACATGATATATGTATTGGGGAGTCTTGAGGCAGAAGAAAGAGATAAGAGGTTGAGTTAAGGTTAGAATAAGTAAGAGAGTAGGTTCAAAGATGTATTCTGGCAGTGATAGAAGAAAAGTGGGATGGAAAATCAGGAGAAACGCTCCCTACACTAAGGCAAAGCACTGCTTTGTGTTCTGGAATAAGCCAGTGAGGAAAGATATATATGTTTCCTCCAACAACAAAAAAAAGGCCAGACTGCCCAGGGAAACAAGGAAGGAACTGTCCTTCTCCCAATCAAGTTTTACTAAAGGACAAAATCAGATTACTTTCAAAATCATCCAGAGAAAGCACAATATAATTCCAGGATCCCACTTCCAGCCTCATCTTCCATCCCAACAAATGTCTCCTTTTTCTTGGAAATACTAGAAATTCTTTGAACTGAGCCTTTCATTCCATAAAAAGAAGCAACTTTTTAAAATGTAAATTTCTTTTGATGTAGCATATTAACATGAATGAGTTTTAATTAAATTATAATAAATCAGTCAAAGAGTTATCAGGGCCTGCCAGCACTTAATATTGGCAAAAAAAAAAATCTAAAAACTGAAAAAAATGCAATTTATAACCAGCAGAGACCTTAGAATTCATCTTGACCAGAGGTTCATAACATGTGATTCATTAAAAAATATTTCAATAACTATGCTTCAGTATAATTGGTTTCCTCTGTGATCCTCTGAGTTTTATTTTATACATTTAAAATGTGACTCTGTTAAGAGGTCTCTAGGCTTCACTAGACTGTCACCAAAGGAGTCTAAAACATGGAAAAGAATAAGAACCTCCAAGCTAGAATGAGGACTTTGGGGCCCAGGAAGCATAAATATACCTAAGGAAAGACAATTATGGACAGCCATGAAGAGCAGAAACTAGAAGAAATGGGCAGAAGTTTCAGAGAAGCAGAATTAGCTTGCAGACAGTTAGCAATCAAAGCTGCTCTAAAAGTAGAATGGGCTGCTAATGCACAGTTAACAGACATATTGGATGAGATGGTTAGGATTTCCCCAAATTGTGGCAAATCAGATTCTTCTGGGTTCAATCTGATTAGATAAAATTGAGAAGAGGTAAATCTGAAGTCTTTTACTTGAGTTTTAAGAAATGAACTTCACAAGTAATAATAATAACTATACTTATATAGTGCTTACTATGTATCAGGTACTACGTGAAGCACTTTATAATTGCTGTCTCATTATGTACTCTCAATGATCCTTGGAAGTAAGCGCTATAATTGTCCCCATTTTAGAGTTGAGGAAACTGAAACGAACAGAAATTAAATTACTTGCACAGGGTTGCACAGCTGATAAATGTGTGATACCAGATTGTAATTCATGTCTTCCTGACTCCAGTCCTGGCATTCTGCCCACTGCACCACCTCAATGCGTGTACAAGGTGGGGGAAACCATCGACAGGAGTTCATTTGAAAAATATGTTGATTTCTCTAGAGGCTTGCAAGCTCAATATCAAAGGGTATGACAAGGCAACTAAAATAGTTAATGTAAGGAAAGGACAAGATGGGCAATTGTCCTTCTTGACTCTGTCATAATCAGGTGGTATCTAAAGCCTCCCCCTGGGGTCTGGGTACCACATTTTAGGAGACACACCGAGAGGCTGAAGAGCATTTAGAAGGAGGCCTTAGCGATGGTTAAATGCCTCACAATTGTGTCATAGAAGCACTAGCTGAAGAAACTGTAGGTGTTTGGCCTTGAGAAAAGCATCAGTAGGGATATGATCAACTGCCTGCCTTCTTATATTTGAAAGGCCATTAGGTAGAAGAGCTGTTAGACTGGTCCTTTCTGCTTGGGAGGCAGAAACAAATGACTACTGTAAAGAAGCAAGTTCAAGCTTGATGTCAGGAAAAACTTCTTAACATTAAGTATCATCTAAAAGTGTTGCCTGAGGCAAAGGCTTGATGACCACTCCCAGCAGGTTGTAAAAGGGATCCTAAGGTCACAATTTATCCATCTGGATAGCAAAGAGCAGAGCTAAGATTAGAACTGAGATGTTCTAACTCCAAACCCAGTGTTCTTTCCATTCAAGCACTTCATTGTTCAGGTATGAGTTGAATTAAAAAAACTCCAATTCTGAGATGCCATGATTCTAATTCAGTGAGGATTAGACAGTTCTGAGAGAATTTTTGGAGATGGAATCAACAGGATCTGGTGACTAACTCAAAACTAACTCAGCCTAACCAATTACTGCTTGTGTCCAAGATTTCAGAGCAGCACACCTCACAACTTTGAAGAGAACATGTGTAATTCCTCATTGTTTGGCTCCAGTACAGAGCAGGGTTGTTTTTTAAACTGAATTAAGAGTCCCTTCATTGCATTAAAGCTATTCATTTTACCCTAATTTTAAACAAGAACAGAGAAAACAGCAAATGGGAAAGAATGAAGAAGCAAGGATATTTTTGTACCATAAAACATGCAGACTGAACCTTGTAATGTAGCTAGAGCCACATGTACCCCAATGTCCAAGAAGTTATACAACCAAGCATGAAGCATCGTTTCCTGGTAAGCACAAGTGCTAGGGTGCTCGCTCCTCCAGTACCTTGTTTTTAACTAACCTGTGGGTAAATATGTGGGCAGATTCATTTTCTATTTGCACCTTGTACATGGACTTCTTGTCTCCCTCATTAGGTCGCAAACTCTTTTTCAACAGAGGTTTTTCATTCTCATTCTTGTATCCTTAAAGCTCAATCTAGTGCCTGGCACATGGTGCTTAATAATACTTGCTGATTGATTGATATTTATTCTGAGAAAGTTATTGTGTCAGCCACATTTGTAAGCCTGCAATCCCTACAGGGTTTAATTACACTGTCCTAGTGACTACAGCTACAACTTGGGGTAACTGAAGCCAGGTGAATAATGCTGCCTATTTTGACCTTAAGAATAAACCAACCAAAAAACTTCCCTTGGGAAGCTGTATCCCAAAGATATTCAGGGAGTTCTTAGAGAAAAGAAGGAGTAGCAGATGGAACAGGAACGACCAGAGGAGGGAAAGATCCTAGACACTGTACTGGTACAGAAACTAAGTTAAGTTTGAGGGAGGAGGTAGTAAGTACTGTTACCAGCATCAGAGAAGTTAAGGGACTTGCTGATTTCAACGATAAAATTAATTAATGATACTCAAGAAATATATATCAATCAACTGTGATTGACTTAGTGACTCTCGGCAAAACTCTCAGGACAATTCTGAGGGACTTATAACAAAGAATGCTACCCCACCTCCAGAGAAAGAATTGTTGGAGACAGGATGTGGATCAAAGCATACGATTTTTTCACTTTAGTTTATCTGGGTTTTTATTTGGGGATTTTGTTTTCATGAGTATTCTCTTATAAAAATGAACAATTTGGAAATGTTTTGCATGATAATACATGTATGTCACAGAAAAAAAATAAAATAAAATAAAATAAAGGATGAGGGAGTAAAGAAAAGTAAGAAAAAGAAAGAAGAAAAGAAATGTAGACCAGTAAAAAGGCTGGGATGGGAGCAAATCAGGACGCACAAGGCTGATGTAAAACAAGGAAAACTGAAAAATGACCTGTAACTGATGTTGCTGATCTGTTTATGTTCTGGTAAAGAATTGAGTTATGTTGCCCATTTGGCATTAATTATATAAAACCATGCACTAAAAGTTGAAATAATAAAAGAATGTATAATTTCCCCAATGTCAATAACTATGAAAGGGAAGAAATTAATAAAAGCCACCTTGACTTTCACAGACTTTAGAGATGGGAAAAAGTGGGGCTCAAAAAATGAATGGTTTTCTGCAAATTCCAAAGGTACCACTAATGACAAAAAAGAACAAGTTTTCTTTCACTCTTCCAAAACAGATTTGGAGAGACATGATTTGGCTGCTAACTGGGAAATTCATGAAGAAAATCGTGACTTTTCTTTATGTAATCTAAATGGCATCATATGTACTAAAGTGAAAAATTATTAATGTCACTATTACTTATTCATCACATACTCTAATACAGTATCTGATGTCTAAGCAAAGGAATCACCTTTCTCAAAAGTATGGCTAAAATTATCTCAATAGATGCAGAAAAAGCCTTTGACAAAATACAACACCCATTCCTACTGAAAACACTAGAAAGCATAGGAATAGAAGGGCCTTTCCTAAAAATAATAAACAGTATATATATATCTAAAAACATCATCAAGCATCATCTGCAATGGGGACAAACTAGAAGCCTACCCAATAAGATCAGGAGTGAAACAAGGATGCCTGTTATTACCTCCATTATTTAACATTGTACTAGAAACACTAGCAGTAACAATTAGAGAAGAAAAAGAAATTGAAGGTATTAAAATTGGCAATGAGGAGACCAAGCTATCACTCTTTACAGATGATATGATGGTCTACTTAAAGAACCCTAGAGAATCAACTAAAAAGCTAGTGGAAATAATCAACAATTGTAGCAAAGTTACAGGATACAAAATAAACCCACATTAAGTCATTAGCATTTCTATATATCTCCAACACATCTCAGCAGCAAGAATTAGAAAGATAAATTCCATTTAAAATCACCCTAGATACCATAAAATATTTAGGAATCTATCTGCTAAGACACACACAGGAACTATATGAACACAACTACAAAAGACTTTCTACACAATTAAAACAATATCTAAATAATTGGGGAAAACTGCTCATGGGTAGAATGAGCTAATATAATAAAAATGACAATCCTACCCAAACTTATTTAGTTTCATGCCCATCAAACTACAAATAAACTCATTACTGAATGAGAAAAAACCATAACAAAGTTCATTTGGAAGAACAAAAGATCAAAGATATCAAGGGAAATAATGAAAAAAATGGGAAGAAGGGGGCCTAGCAGTACCATATCTCAAACTATACTATAAAGCAGTGGTCATCAAAATAAATGTGTTACTTGCTAAGATACAGAAAGGAGGATCAGTGGAATAGACTCAGGGTAAGTGACCTCAGCAAGACAGTCTATGATAAACCCAAAGATCCCAGCTTTGGGGACAAAAATCCACTATTTGACAAAAATTGCTGGGAAAATTGGAAGACAGTATGGAAGAGACTAGGTTCAGATCAACATCTCACACCCTACACCAAGATAAACTCAGAATGGGTGAATGACTTGAGTATAAACAAGGAAACTATAAGTAAATTAGGTGAACACAGAATAGTATACTTGTAAGATCTTTGGAAAAGGAAAGCTTTTTAAGACCACGCAAGAGTTAGAAAAAATACAAAATGTAAAATAAATAATTTAGATTACATTAAATTAAAAAATTTTTGTACAAACAAGACCAATGCAACCAAAATTAAAAGGGAAACAACAAAATGAGAAAAAATCTTCATGACAAAAATCTCTGACAAAAGTCTAATTACTCAAATTTATAAAGAGCTAAGTCAATTGTACAAAAAAATCAAGCCATTCCCCAATTGATAACTGGGCAAGGGACATGAATAGGCCATTTTCAGATAAAGAAATCAAAACTATTAATAAGCACATGAAAAAAGTGTTCTAAATCTCTTATAATCAGAGAGATGCAAATCAAAACAACTCTGAGGTATCACCTCACACCTAGAAGATTGGCTAACATGACAGCAAAGGAAAGTAATGAATGCTGGAGGGAATGTGGCAAAGTTGGGACATTAATTCATTGCTGGTGGGGTTGTGAATTGATCCAACCATTCTGGAGGGCAATTTGGAACTATGCCCAAAGGGCGATAAAAGACTGTCTGCCCTTTGATCCAGCCATAGCACTGCTGGGTTTGTACCCCAAAGAGATAATAAGGAAAAAGACTTGTACAAGAATATTCATAGATGCCCTCTTTGTGGTGACAAAAAATTGGAAAATGAGGGGATGCCCTTCAACTGAAGAATGGCTGAACAAATGGTGGTATCCATTGGTGATGGAATACTATTGTGTCCAAAGGAATAATGAACTGGAGGAATTCCATGGGAACTGGAATAATTTCCATGAATTGATACAGAATGAGAGGAGCAGAACCAGGAGAACATTATACACAAAGACTGATACATTGTGGCACAATTGAATGTAATGGACTTCTCTACTAGTAGCAATGCAGTGATCCAGAACAATTTGGAGCGATTTATGAGAAATAATGCTATCCATATTCAAAGGAAAAACTGTGGGAGTAGAAACACAGAAGAAAAACAACTGCTTGATCACATGGGTCAATAGGGATATGATTGGGGATGTAGATTCTAAAGGATCACCCTAATGCAAACATCATAATATGGAAATGGGATTTGATCAAGGACACATGTAAAACCCAGTGGAATTGTGTGTATACGGGAGGGGGTCAGGGAAAGGGAGGGAAACAACATGATTCTTGTAACCAGAGGGAAAATATTCTAAATTGACTAATTAAATAAAATTTTCAAAAAAAAAAGTATGCTTAAAGTTTAGCAAAACTGTCCTCAGGAAACAAAGGCAAACTTTGAGCAGCATATCCCTAATCAGACATCATAAACTATCTAAACACTTTTAAGAGCAAGTTTCAGGTTAGAGAGATAATTTTCTGATCATGCAACAAATGAAACCTCAGTTCTTCAAAGATGATTCTCAGGCAGGTACATGGGTCCATTCACAAAGTCAAAATCTTTTAAAATAGCATCTTGATATTTTAGTTTATTTCTGTTGTTAAAAAATAATTCCTTCACAGGGTAGCTAGGAGGCTCAGTGGAGTGAGAACCAGGCCTTGATATAAGAATTCCTGGGTTCAAATCTGGCCTCAGATACTTCCTAGTTGTGTGACCTTGAGAAAGTCACTTAACCCCATTACCTAACCCTTATCAGTCTTCTGCCTTAGAACCAATGTATAGTATTGATTCTCAAACAAAAATCAAGGGTTATTTTTTTTTAATTCATTCTATGTTCAGTTACATTTTGAATCCTGAAAAGGCAAATGGAAATGAGCTAAAGTATTTCTGGTTCCTTAGAAATGACTTGTCAGAAAGGGTATTATTTGTTTAACCCTTCTGTCAAAGGTTACCTCCTAACATGGTACTCTTTCTGACCATTTAATTTCAGTATTTAGCCCAGCCTTAAAGGCAGCCATGAGTTCCCATTACAAGCCCTCAGGTTCACAAGACTTAAAATGTGGAACAATTCCCAACTGATAAATGGTCAAAGAGATATGAATAGGTAGTTTTCAAATAAAGAAATCAAAGCTATCATAATCATAAGGGAAAAAAAACACTCTAAATCACTCAATAAGAGAAATGCAAATCAAAACAACTGTGAATGACCACCTCACATCTATCAGATTGGCCAATATAATGGTAAAGGGAAATGATAAATGTTGGAGGGAATGTGGCAGAATTGGGACACTAATAGCCCTACTGCTGGAATTACTAACTGATTGAACCATTCTGAAGAGCAATTTGAAACTATGCCCAAATGGCTATAAAAGAATGTATGCCCTTTGATCCAGTGATCAAACCTGGCCTCAGATACTTCCTAGTTGTGTGACCCTGAGTTGTGAGACCCACTAGGTTTGTATCCCAAAGACAAAAAAATTAGGAAAGGACCATTTGTACAAAAATATTTATAGGTGCTCTTTTTGTGGTGGCAAAAAATTGGAAACTAAAGGGAAGCTATAAGGAATGATGAATAGGATGATTTCAGAAAGAACTGGAGAGACCTACATGGACAGATGCAGAGTGAAATAAGCAGAACCAAGAAATCATTGTACACAGTAATAACAATACTGTGAAATGATCGACTGTGAAAGACTTGGCTACTCTCAGCAATTCAATGATCCAGGACAATTTTGAGGGATTTATGACAAAGAATGTTATTCACCCCCAGATATAAAACTCTTGGAGTAGAAATGCAGGACTTGGGGTTTGAGTTCTATAAGATTATTCACTTACAAAAATGAATAGTATGAAAATAAGTTTTGCACAATAATACATGTATAAACTAGATTAAATTTCTTGCCAGCTCTGGAAGGAAGGAGGAAAGAAGGGAGAGAGACAATGTGGAACATATAACTTCAGAAAATTTATGTGGAAATCTGTTATTAAAATAAAAATAAATATTTTTAAAAGTGAAACCATTTCAATTATACAGAAAAGTTTGAGACTCCTCAAAGTCCACAGACATGGGATAGTAACCTCCTCCAGGAACCAAAATACCCTGCATGACTTAGAGCACTATTTTGGGTACATCATAAAGGAATGATTTCTATATGAATGTATAGACACTCAAGGGTTTCACTAGCCCAGTGGCTAAGCACTGTCCCTCCTCCAAGAGTCTATATAGTCAGTGATATTTATGGTACTACTGTGATGGGGCTTAGCAACGTACTCAGGGATCACTCTTCCACATTGGTACTCTGCTCCCTCACTGTTCTTTCACCAGGTTCTCCTCTCTGGTACTCTATTCCTTATCTTTGCCAAGATGTCTCTTTGCCAGCATCTAAATCTGTTCTTCCCTGGCTCTCTGACCTGCTGTTCTTCTCCTGGGACCTACCTACCCTCTACAGCTGGCACTAGTTACCTCCAGAGTCTAGCTCTGGAGCAGGAGACATACTATGAGAGGTATTCACAGGGCTGTGGTGAAGATTCAGTGAAATAATGTGTGTAAAGCTCTTTGCCAACAATAAAGCATTATAAAAAATGTTTGATGTTATCAGTGTATATGGTTACGGAAATACAAAATTTGTACAAAGAAAAGGACAGTATTAACAACATCAGAAATTGTTTGTAACATGACACTTAAAAGGGAGCTATGGATTTCCAAGAGGCAGATCTGAGGAGAGAGAACATTATAAGCCCAGGCATACAATATGATTATATTATATTAAATATAATTGCATATCTTCTGGACCTACATTATAGAAACATATAATTTGAATCTCCTACCCTTTTCACTTTAGAAAATATAGTCTTATGCCTGCTCTGAATAGCAGAAGCATCAAAGGAGGGTGAGGAGCCCTTCACCACTCTTTCCTCTGTGAGGAAGGAAGAAAAAGGACAAAATTCTCCAATTCCTACATCTTTCCTCAGAAAAGGTTTACTCTGGCAGAGGTTTATGGCCAATAGAGGTTCAGACCTATTTTGGAGAATCGACTAACAATTTAGGCTTACAAAATCAGATTTTCACAAAACATTTAATATATCACTTGAAACTTTTTTTTAATTTGATTATTTATTCACCCTCCCTACTCTTTCCAATACTACTGCTCTTGAAGGTTTTAGACACACTGTCATGACTTAGCACAGTCTAGCTAAAGAGAGCTTTCCTATGGCCCCGCCAGCTTTCATTTCTAACTCACGTCATTGTTGGCCACTGCTTCAATCCAGGGAAACAAGTCTCCCAGCAGATGTGAAACCAAAGCTATTGCAGTGTGCAAATGTTTGGTTTTCTTCAGCTGTTGGAAACTCACTGTGGTTCAAGTTCAGATACTTTGGAAACTGAAACATATTTGTGAAGGGCCTCAAATTACAAAAAGGTATCATATCCCAACTCCCCCAGAGGCATGATTCCTATGCTTTCCTCCATTTATTAATAAGAAAGGATATGGACCAAAGATCTTGGGAGATCCAAGCCCTTTTTAGTTCTTGACCATTGTAGTAGAATCTCTGAATTTACTCCATTTCAGGATTTCAACTATATAACTCTGGAGAAGTAGTAAAATGTAGAATGTTGGACAAAGAGAACTGTATTCACCATGAGGTGGCACCTTGGATAAAGAGGCTTGGAGTCAAAAAGACCAGAGTTCAAATCAGACCTTTGATATTTACTAGCTGTGTGACCCTGGGCAAGTCACTTAATGTTGTTTACCTCAGTTTCCTCATATTCAAAATGAGCCGGAGAAGAAAATGACAAACCGTTGTTATCTTTGCCAAGAAAACACCAAATGGAGCCAAAAAGAGTTGGACATAATAGAAAGAACTGAATGATAACAATGCAATCTACCACTGTGTAACTAACCCTGGACAAATCATCTATCCTCTCTCTGGACCTCAGGATCTTATTTATTATTTATTTATTGCTATTTGTTTTATTATTTCTTTTTATTAAATTTTTATTTATTTATTAAATATTATTTATATTCCTCTCTCTTCCTGCTATCTCCATGAATATGAATTATATGTTAATGTCACTGAAGACTGATGCTGTCTCTTGGACATTTTTGGTCCTTGCATGCTTCAAATTGCAATGACTGGAAAAGAAAAATGAATTAAGGGCATTCTAGGAAGGGACCATCCAATAAAGGATAAGTGAGTAAGAGCCTTCTTAATGGTCCTCAGACAGAACCTACACAGAGATCCTATGAGAAGTGTCTGTAAAAGATGGTTTGACCTTCTATACCCTGAAATAAATGGTAGTACAGAGTAGTGTCTATACTCCTTTTCCAACCCTGCCCCTCTAATGCCTATCTTCTTGTTGCCTTTGACTTTTGATTTTCTTATCTACTTTCTGAGTTTATATTTTAAGAATAAAAATTCCAATTATATCACGTCTAAGGTCTTTTGTACTGAAACTTAGTGTCCTTGCAGGAAAGGTACTATACCAAAAAAGGGACTGAACTAGTTGATTGGTAATGTACCTTCCAGACTTAAAATTCTATGAATCATATCAGTCTCACTAAGGCTTAATCAATGAATCAAAAGAGGAAAAAATGGTTAATCAGCCCATTGGCACTCAATAACAGAAATCTTTACCTTTCTTTATCTTTCCACACACAGCAATATCCTGTTAGAGCTGCCCCGTGCAGGATGCCCTATGAATTTCCCACACTAACAATCTAATCCACAATAGCTAAAGCCTCAACCTTCCTTGACATTTCATGCAGTACTTTTTGCATTGCAAGCACATTCACACAGCATTTGCTCTTCACAACTCTATAAAGTGGGCAAACTGAGTCACTATTTTACAAAGAAGAAATGAAAACTTATGGGACTTAAAAAGTCACAGAAGGACGTTTTGGAGAAACTTGGAATGTTTAGGCTGGAAAAGAAATTTTAGCAAGGACCTGACAGAGTTGTTTACATATTCAAAGGGTTTTTATGTGGAAGAAAGATTAGATTCTTATATGAATCATTAGGAAATGCTGTACAGATTATAAAAGCAGGCAGATTTCAGCCTTATGGAAGAGGTTGGCAGAGGTGGATAGAGAAGAAGGTGGGAGAGAGAGAAAAGGAGGAGAAAAAGAGTGACAGAGAGTATGGGTTTCTGGCTATGAATGACATGACCTGCTACTATGTGTGACTATCATTTAATATGTATTCACCTTCACTCTCTCCTTGCCTTGAATCTTGGTGGGAAGAAATAGCCAGAATTGATCAAAACAGACTCCAAAAAAGATAACTTATAGTTATCTAAACCCAGATAATTGATGTCTTTCTATGTTACACTCTACTCTCTTCTCTAGTAAATTCTTTCCTCCTCTGAAACAATAAGGTCCATGAGGAAAGGAACTATATCTAAACTCTATACGTCTCCTGGTATTTATCATGGAGCTCTGCATATGGTAGCCATTTAATAAATATTTGTTGAATTTGAACTCTTTTTTTCCAACCAGGAGTTCCTATCAAAGTGGGGCTGTTCTTATTTGGTTCTGATTACCTGTATAAACATACCTAGCAGAGCCAGATATAGCATCTAGCACCTGAAACTATTTCCATACTTTTAATTATCCAGGAGTCTGGAGGCAAGAGTCATGAGTGAAGTTTCTTAAGGCATTTCCAGAAGAACCTCATTTGGTATTTCTCATTTGGTTGCTTTCCGAACAAAATTCCTCAAGTTCTAAACTGAACAGGGGAGATAACTGAAGGCTGTGATGCCAGCCTGGTTCCATTTCAAGCCAGAGAAGACTAATCACATGGAGACTGAGCTCTGTGATGTGGGATCAAAAGGATGGTATCCAACACTAGTAGTTTTGCAAGTAATGAAACCCTCTGCTATGGAACTGAAATCTAGCTGAAGCAAGTATAATTTTCCCTTTATGTGGGCAGCAGGTTGGCAGGTGCCATCCAGCATACCAAATAGTCTAGAACTGTGGGGCCAGAAACCTAGAGCTTAAGTCATTAGGCTTCCTCCAGAAACTTGAAGGAATATAATTATCAGCTGAAGATCAATGTTTAAGTCTTTTGCCCGAGCTCTACTTCTTCTTTTGAGTAAAGGCATTCTGTAAAAGGGAGGTTCTAATGAAGAGAGAAAAGAACCTTGAGTTAACATCCCAGATATCACTCTGAGCTCTCATAGACTTCTAAAGAATTCCTGGTTCAGAAGGTACAAGGATTATTATTTCCACCCCTGGGAAAATTATAATAGCTCTGCCTTGATGAATTAAATCTTGAAAAAAATCCTTTTTTGGAGGAGGAGAGGAAATACAATTCAGGATTGTTACAGGAATGGCTTCTTGTTATAGCAGGGCTTTTTATGATACAATAGGAACCTTTTGATTAATGATAATATTCATTCCCAGGACACCTAGTAAAAGAGCTCCACATTAGAGCTAGTAACATATTCAGCATATGCTGCTTATAAATGTGATTGACATTTGAAACATTTTCCTCAGAGTGTTTAATCTATACTTTTTGAGCAGAGAAGAAGGATTATTAAGGGTATGTACTTCCCCAAATGAAATATAAAGAGATCTATGCTTTCCCTATGAAGAGATTACTAGACTAAAGCAAATGAATTGCCTATCTGTAGAAAATTAGAAGTAGATGAGTCCTACTAACAGCTAACAGTCAGTTCTTTTTATGCCATAACAGAAAGACTATAGTGAACATACTTTTGCAAAAAGGGAGAAGGGAATGAAACATTTGAGTTCTCTTTGATAATAAATTGCTGTAAAAAAAACAGCAAAGGCAAAGCAATATAATGAATAGAGAGCAGAACCCAAGAGTCCATAAGACTACTCAAATCCTGCCTCTGACACACACTGGTTGAATGACCCAGGGTCAGTCACCTCCTTGCAACTCTGAGACAATAAAACAGTCACTGATCCACATGGCTACAGGTAGTCCTCTCATCAGGAGTTCCCTACAACAATAAGATCACAGGTCTGGTGAAAAAATGAGAACAAGATAATATTCCTCCTCATAATTTTGGTCTCACTCTTCCACACACTTAATGAGACAAGTAGACCTTCACCAGTACCATGGATGCAGTATCCATGTGTTAGATCCACATGGAGATAAGGGGCATTAAGGGGCATCTACTTACCTTGCAAGTCACCACACTATGGATGCTACTATGAAAAAGAGTAATGCAATTCCTTCTTTTCTTAAATGTAAAGGGGCAGCTAGGTAGCTCAATGGATTGAGAACCAAGCTTAAAAATGGGAGATCCTAGGTTCAAATTTAGTCTCAGACACTTCCCAGCTGTGTGACCCTGGAAAAGTCACTTAACCCCCATTGCCTTGCACTTACCACTCTTCAGCCTTGGAATCAATACACAGCATTGATTCTAAGATGTAAGGTAAGGGATTAAGGGTTTTTTAAAAAGTAAAGTCTTCTGGGTTTAGTCTTTTGGTTATTTTTCAATGAAAAACACTAACCTCCCTCACAAAAAGGAACCCACACAGAGAATGTCAATTGCCAGGGCATACTTGTAGAAGAATACTTCTTTCAATATTGTAAAATTGCCTATTTTTTTTAATCTTTTAATTTAATTTTTAAATTTTATATATGTTTTGTTTTCACATTACTAACATTTACAGATTACTCTCACTGCACAAAAGATCTCTTGTAACATTGTAAGAGTTAAGTAAAACCAATAATACCATGACTTCATCTGAAAGTACAGACAATATTTCACATCTGTAGCACACACTCCCATCTCTCTACTTTAAAAAAATAGATAGGAACCAATATTTTCTCTCCCTCCATCCCAATCCTACCAAAACAGAAAAAAAAATTTATAACTATGCAGTCAAGTAAAATAAAATGGTTGATTATAAAAATAAATATCAAAATTGACACCCTCAATCCATCACTTCTCTGTCATGGATTATTATCAGTTTTATTACCAGTTCTCCAGTATTATGAATAGTCATTATATTGATCATATAGTTCTTAAAGCTTTAAAGTTATTGGTTTTCACAAGTTGTTATATAAATTGTTCTCTTGATTCTGCTTACTCCGTTCTTCACTAGTTTATAAAAAGTCCTTGAAACTTCAGTTTTATAATTATGAACATAATTATAAATATAATTTATCATTAAAATAATGTTGTTATAAGTTGTTCTTCTGAATCTGCCTATGTCACTCTATATCATTTTATATTAGTCATTCCATAACCTTTTGAATTAATCAATTTCTTCATTTCTTACAGTTCAACAGTACTCCATAATAGTCACATACCAAAATTTTTTCATACTTTGTTCAACTAATGAACACCCTCTCAATTTACTTTTTTGCCATCAAAAAAAGAGCTGCTATAAGTATTACTGTACACAAAGGAATTTTTCTTCTTTGATCTATTTTGAATATAAATCTAGTAGTGTAGATAGCTGGGTCAAAGAATATGTACTATATAATAACTTTTTATGTATAATTTCAAATTCCTTTCTAGAATATTTGTTCTCATTTTCAGGTCTTCCAACAGTACATCACTATGTCTGTTTTCTCAAAGCCCTCATAGTAATTATAATTTCCCTTTTTGTCATCTTTATGATTCTGATGGGTGAGAGGCAGAATCTCAGAATTTCTTTAATTAGCTTTTTTCTAATTAGTAATTATTTGAAGTATTTTTCCTATAACTATAAAAAGCCTAATTTTCTTATCTGACTATATCCTTAAATCATTTATCAATTAAGGAATGACTCTTTTTTCTTATGAATTCGAATATGTTTCTTATATATCTTAAAAATAAGACCTTTATCAAAGAAACTTCCTGCAAAGGTTTTCCCATTTGTTTTTAGATTATTTAAATTATTTAATTTGTTTGTGCAAAATCTTTTAATTGTATGAAATCAAAATTATCCATTTCATCTTCTGATGCCATCATGCTAGTCTTCACTATTCCCTAGAAAATGACATGTCCTTGCTCCAGCTGGCTTACTTGACAGTACTTTCAGCTCCTCCTGAAATCCACTGTGGAAAAATAAACCTCTCCCCTATAGGAAGAATATATTTTCTTAAAACATATCCTTCAGATTCCTTCTGTGCCTCATGTCCAGTTTTCAGCTAATTTACTTTCTTCCGAGTTATCTGCAACTCTAACATCTCTACTAGGAGTGTTGTGGTTAATAAGCCTCTTCTCTGCAGAGAAAGCTGCAGAGATCCTTAAGCAAGCAGTAGTCAAAAGATCTGTCTTTTCTAGTCCACTCTCAGCCAGTGGTCTGGGAGTTCTTCATCTCATCTAGACTGTACTTATAAAAATAGAAACTCAGGTTGCACTTTCAACACTTTTTTTTTTAAATCTCCCTTTTTTCATGCTCCTGTTAAGTATATTCCTCTTCTGAACTCTTTTAATAGCACTTCTCTCAACTTCTTTATCTCCTATTATTTATCCGCCATCACTAATCTTGTGATTAAAAACCCATTTTAGTCCCTAGGGCTTATTATACTCCTTAGTGAAGGTAGTAACTATGTCAGAAGATCAACTTATTCAATAGGAAAAGAAGTTTTATGAAATAAGTGTTTTAACTTCCTCCCATTAGCCCCTGTATTCTGTATGAATGGCTAAGCTGCTATGGAAAGGTGGAAGTTGTTATGTCCGTATTTTCCCAACAATGTACAATAAATATCTGTCTTTCCCATGTCTTTTGTTTATAAAATACCTACTTTTGTACATATCACTATGCTAGGCACTAAGGATAAAATTTCTAAAAAGAAAATAGTCCCTGCTCTCAGTGAGCTTATCTTCTACTGTGCAATATAACATGTACACAGGTAAGTAAATTAAAATTGATTTGAGAACAAAACAAATAGCGGGGGGGAGGGGGGAATTAGGCAAAACTTTGTGCATAATATAATAATGGAATTATGACTTGAGGGAACAGCAAGTTTAGCTAAAATGTAAACTATGCAAAAGGGAGCAATACTGAATAAGGTTAGAAAGCTAGCTTGAAACAAAACTGAAAAGGATTTTAAATATCAGGCTGAATTGCTGTACTTTATTTTAGAAGCAAAGGGGAGCTGCTAAAGGTTTCTGAGCAGGGGAAAAACATATTTAAATCTGTCTAGAAAATGGCTTAGAAAGATAACAGGCTGGAGGTAGGAAGAACAATGTAAAAGCTATTACAATAATTGAAGCAACATTTGATGAAAAATGAACTGAATGGTGTGGAGGTATAACTTGTATATTGATCTGTGGATACCAAGAGTCAAAAAAACAGACAAAAGGGAGATAGAGACAAAGACATGGAGACAGAGACGGAAATAGAGACATGCATGAGTACCTTTTGAGAATCTCCACAAGTTTAGGCCATTCATTTCAGTAGAAGTAGGTACCTTTCCTTTTTAAACAGAACAATCACTTTGTCTTTTATGATCAACCTATTTATTATGCTGCTGATGGACTTAAACCCTAACCTACTAAAATGCTGACAACATGGTTTTAATTTCATGCTGATTTTCTGTTAGGAAACAGATGAGACACTGATCATCTTCAAGATTTCAAAGTTTTTAGTATTTCACCCTGTTAGGGACAATTGATTCAAAGAATTAAAGAAACAATATTGCTGAAACCTGCACTGACAAGTAATTCTTTGCATTTTAAAAAAAATCTCTGAGCCACTTAGGACTTTGTACAATGGTTTCTTTGTTAATCTTCCACACATCCCTATAAAGTAGTTGCCAAGAATTATTCCTAATGCTTTTTCCTTAAAGGGAAAAAAGTACAATCCCATGCAACTCATGACATTGAAATGACTAGAATTTGAGGGGAAGGAAAAATATTTTCAAAAAAGAGAGAAGGACCTGTTTGAACAAAAATACTTATAGAATCTTTTTTTGTGCTAGAAAAGAATTGGAAACTGAAGGGGTGTCCCTCAATTGGGGAGTAGCTAAACAATTTGTGGTATGTGATAGTTATGGACTACTACTGTGCTATAGGAAATGATGAGAAGGATGGTTTATGAAGAAGCTGGAAAGTTTACATGAACTGATGCAAAATGAAGTGAGCAGAACCAGAAGAAAATTGTATATAATAACAGTGATATTATATGATGAACATTTATGAATTACTTAGCTATTGTTTTTTTTAAACCCTTATCTTCCTTCTTGGAGTCAATACTGTGTATTGGCTCCAAGGCAGAAGAGTTGCTATAGGCTAGGCAATGGGAGTCAAGTAACTTGCCCAGGGTCACACACAGCTGGGAAGTGGATGAGGCCAGATTTGAACCTAGGACCTCCTGTCTATAGGACTGGCTCTCTATCCACTGATCTACCCAGCTGCCCCTCTACTTAGCTATTCTTAACAATACAATGATCAAGGAAAATCTTCAAGGGCTCTGGATGAAAAATGCCATCCACCTCCAGAGAAGGAACTGATGGAATCTGAATACAGATTGAGACATACTATGTTTCACTTTGTATCAGTGCTTTGCTTTTCTTTGTTTGAGCTCTCTTTCACAAAATGATTAATACAGAAAGAGATTTTATTCTATTACATGTATAAAATTGATTTTAGATTGCTTGCCATCTCAGGGAGGGGGAGAAAGGAAAGAGAGGTAAGGATTTGGTTAAATTTTTTTTGAAGGTTAAAATTGGTTTTTATGTTAATTGAGGGAAAAATAAAATGTTAAAATGAAAAAAGATATGCGCTGGAATATGTAGATATATTAATGTGATAGTTATATATGGAATATTTAAAAATATATAAATATGAAAAAATAATTTGAGGGGAAGGGATATAAGTAAATGGGGTAGCACTCTGAAACAATGAAGGCAAAGATAGGGGATGAGGAAAATTCCTGGATATACAAATTAGAAAATAAATAAAATAATTTATTTTCTCCATTTTGTAAGTGACAAAAGAAAAATTTTAAGAAAGTCAATGGCAAAGGTAGTGGCAAAATTTAACTTTCACAGTGCTTTTTTTCCCCCAAACAATTTTTTCTTTCTGACTTCACAAAGAAAGGGGCCAAATACTGATTCTATCATCAACTACATTAGACTAAATCTGCCCGGATTCCATATAGAAAGTGAAAAAAATTGCAAACCTTCACTGCACAGTCTCAGTTTGAGGATGGAAATTATCTCCGTTGCTCCAATTCTCAAAATATCTATCTAGGTCATATAGCTTTTAAACTTATAGACATATTTATGTATAGAAGTATATATGCACATATGTGCAGAACTATCTATAAGCTTTATGTAAAATGATAATAGCTCAAGAGACTCACAATACTCTAAATAAACATTCCTCGGGAAGGAAGTGTCGCTTTTTTTTTAAACAACATTTGAGAAAAATGTCTTAGGAGATACTACTAAAAGGGAATAAATGACAAGTTTTCCAAAGATAAAGGAGGTTCCATTGGTATCTTGAAATAAAATTCAATTCAGTTATTCCTGTGTTTTTATTTACAGAGCAGCAGAAAGTTAACAAGAAAAATATGTTGAGATTAAAATAATATGCACAACATCCCTTTGACTTCCTGCATGTAGATTTGGTTTCTAAATCTTCAGTTGTGAAAAAAGGGGGCTGGAGATCACCCACCACTCTAAGGACCACTTGCTCCTTGAAAATATCTCCTTCCTTGGTGTGCATGATATTGCTGGTTCTTAGTTCTCTGAATACTTCTAGGGGCTGTGTCTTCTCTGATGATTGCCCCTGGCCACCAAGCTCTAGCCTCTGCCCTCTACTCTTAGCATTTAATATTTACCCCACTTTCAAGGCTTTAACTGTCACCTGCATCTTGATGACTATAAATTTACAGCCCTATCTTTTCATCTTATCTCCAATATCATATTTCCAGTTCAGTATAGATGTCCCATGAGAGACAACATGGCATAGTAGATACAGAGCCTCACTCAGAGCTAAGCAATCAATCAGCAAGTATTTATTAAGCATTTACTTTGTGCCAGGCTCTGTGCTAGGCTTGGAGGAAACCTATAATAAATGAAACAATTGCTATTCAAAAGATGCTTACAGAAAGAATCAGATTCAAGTCCTGTCTACCCTCTGACACACATTGGTTACTCAGAATGAAGGAACTGGAAAGGATCAACTGTGAATGACAACTATTATCAGCAATGCAAGGATCCAGGACAGTTCCAAGGGACTCATGACAAAAAGGCTATCCAACACCACAGAAGGAACTGTCAAAGTCTGAATGCAGATTGAAGCACAGCATTTTTCACTTTATTTCTTCCATGAATTTTTCTCCTATATGTATTCTTTCACAATATGATGAATATGGGAATATATATTACATGATAACACATGTACCACCCATATCATTCATTATACCTGCTGTTTGGGGAAGGGGAGAAAGAAAAGTTGGATAACAAAGTGTCAGAAAATTATTATTAAACATTGTATTGACATAAAAAAAAATAGAACTGGAAGAGAATTCAGACATCCAACTAGTCCAATCCCCCTCCCCTTCTTAGAGGCAGATATATATATATATATATATATATATATATATATATATATATATATACCTATATATAGGTATAGTAGATAGAACACTGGACTTAAGTCAGAAAGACCTGCATTCAAATACAACCTAAGAACTTAAGGAAGTCATTTAATGTCTGTCTACATCAGTTTCCAAATCTGCAAAGAGGTGATAATAATAGCACCTACCTTCCATGGTTGTTGCCAAATCAAATGAGATAATATTTGTAAAACTTTTTGAAGACCTTAAAATGTTCTATATGCAAATAAAGACAGCAAAGGAAAGAACAGGTTAGTTAATTGGTTTGCCATTTCCTTCTCCAGATCATTTTTCAGATGAGGAAACTGAGGCTGACAATTAAGTGACTTCTCTGGCCAATAGATGACTCAGGCTCGATTTGAACTCAGGAAAATAATTCTTTTTGATTCTAGGCCCAGCACAAGGTTAACTGACCCCAGCTTCTGAACATTTAGGAGCCAGCTATAGTTCCCAGGTCTTCTATCTCCAGATCTATGTGCTATGTGAAGAAGACTTTAAATTTCTTTTCCTAACTGTAAAAGTCCTCCATAATCTTCAAATGCCATACCTAAATAACTTTATTTACCACTTTCCTCACTATTGCTTCCATAATTTTGTTTCCATCATTTCCCTCTGGTCTTCCTCAAACCCCAAAGTCTAGGCTAACATGGAGAGATGCCCTTTGGTAGGAGCAACTAGATGTTGTACTTGGAAGGAAACTAAGTATGAGGAGAGCAACAGGACCATAGCAATAATGGTCATCATCAAAAAAAAAAGAAAGAAAAAAAGAACCACTCAAGGACAGAAAACAGAACCAAGAGTGAAAAGGAATTAGGAGCAAGTATCAACTCTGTGAATGAGCTAAATGACTAAAGATGGTAAAGCAATCAGGCAAAGAGTGGACAGGGCAAAGTCATTAATCTACGCTCTGGTAGCTCTTTTGAGATGGCTGTCCCTGTATCAATCAATGTTCCTTCTTAAAGAGGCAGCACTTTTTTCAAAAGTAGGGTTTCCCATACCATCTTCCCCTCCACCCAAGCTAGTCCTCCCAATTTATCTAAGCCTGGTTGTTTTGGTTTTTTTTTTTCCCTCCTATGAAGCTTCAGCCACTCTGGCTCACAATGATGTTTCCCTCCTCTTATTTTAGCCCCAAAATGATGTGTATCACAAATAGTTAGTACTACACAATCTTGTCCATAGTCTGCTTCATAAAGTTATTTCTTGTGTTTCTCTTCTCTATCCCTCGTGAATTGTTAGCTCTTTAAAGGCAGAAAACATTTAATAGTTCTTTATATCTTCTATACTCTGTGCTTCGGATATAGTACAAGCTCATTACTGATTGACTGAAATGTTGGGATTTGGTAGAAAAACAAAAACAAAAACACAAATTGTAATTTTAAAGGAAACCTTGGTTTTAGAGAGAAACCCTCAGTTTCCTTTGATTTACGTACCTCCCCCAACAACTACCTTTTGTTCAGGTTATCAGTCCAGTGATTCCATTTTAACTTGTCCAAGTTCTAAGGATTCACTCAGTTATTTATTTTCATTTCTAAATGTTTCAATGAAATTCCCTATTTTTATATCAATTCCACATCACAATATGTCTCTCAGAGTCATCTCTCTCTTAAATAAAAGTAATATCGACAATAAAGTAGTTCTACAAAGACAGAATAAACTAAGTCCGAAAGTACATGTAGTATTTCATAACTCTATGCCTCCAACTCTGTACAAAATGCCCTTCTTCAGGCTCAGGCATTTTTTAAAAAAAACTTATTTTCTGTCTTAGAATCAATATTGTGTTTTGGTTCTGAGGCAGAAGAGTGGAGAGAGCTAGGCAATGGGGGTTGAGTGAGCCCAGGGTCCCAAAGGCAAGAAGTGTCTGAGACCACATTTGAACCCAGGTCCTCCCATCTCCAAGCCCAGTGCTCTATCCATTGTACTACATAACTGCCTCAAGCTTAGGCATTATAATGGCAAGCAAGCCAGCCTAGTTGAAGCAAGAAGATACCCTGAGGGACAGTCAGGAGGTGGCCTACGCCAGCAAGGTTACTTCCACCATCTGAACCACCATTTCCCCCTCAGACCCTGTGGGAGAAAGCCCAGGACCCTAAACCCAAGAGCTGTGAGAATAGCAATACTCCCCAAACCACTACACCTATTCTTAGTCCAAACATAATAGCAATCAAGGAGGAGAAGAATCACATGGTGGAGAGGGACCCACTGTTCTCATCACTACCAAAAACACCTGATGGCCAATTGCTACCAACAGGTCAATAAACAGAAGAGCCTGTGTGGCAGCAGCCCTCCAAACCTCCAGTCCTGCTTCCAGGCCAGTTTCCACAGTCATCATTAAGGAAAACAGCTCCAATGGAAAAGGGGTCAGCAAAATACTCCACACATCAAATAAATGCTATGTGCAAGGCCAAAAAGTCAGCCCCACTGAAGCAGCAACAAATCCTGTGGGAGAGTCAAGAGTTAGCATATGCCAGGCAAATAAAGCTACCAGCACCAGAATATGCTTTTTCCTAATTCTGTTTGCTTCTTTTTTGCATTAGTTCATTTAAGTTTTCCCCTCCTCAGCAGTATTCATCACCATTATTTCCTACACTGTAGTCACATTGCACTATATTTGTATATCATCATTTATTTAATCGATTAGTCAGCATTTTTAAATTGCTAGTTCTTTGCTACTACAAAAAGTGATCCTCTGAGTAGTAGAATATATGGGGCTTCTCTATCTTCACTCCTTATTGTGTACACCTGGCAATAGGATCTACAGGTCACAGAGTATGGATATTTTAGTCACTTTCCTGGCATAATTGCAAATTCACTTAACCTATTCCTTTCCATTCCTTCTTTCCTTTGGGAACAGGCACCAGGGAAAGGCAAGTAAAAGAAACCAGCATTGGTCCTACCTCCCATTTTCAAAGTTTTTAACTTTTCCCACTCTCATTTCTCATGCTCATTTCAATTATTAAGTTCTATCAAGTCTATCTCTACAATATCTTTATCCTCCCTAACCTCTCCAAACTGTCAATAACTCAATGGAAAAAATACTCTAAATCACTAACAATTAAAGAAATGCACAAAATGCTGAGGTTCCATCTCACACCCATCAGATTGGCCAAATTGATAAAGAAAAATGACAAATGCTAAGAGAAAACATATATATTAATGCATTGCTGGTGGAGTAATAAACTAGTCCAGCTATTCTGGAAAACAATTTGAAACTAGACCCCAAAAAGTTATTAAATGGTGTATACCTATTCTTTGACCCAAGAATACCATTACTAGTTTTCTACCTCCAAAGAAGTCAAAGACATCTGAAAAGAATCCTATATGTACAAAAATATATATGGAAAATAAGATGGTGACCATCAGTTGGGAAATAGCTAAACAAGTTATGAATATAATAAAATTCTATTGTGGTGTGAGAAATGATGAAGGGAATGGTTTCAGAAAAACATGGAGAGATATTATGAACTGATCAGAAGCAGGAGAACAAGTTATACCATAACCGCAATATTGCAACGGCAAACAACTTTTGAAAGACTCAGAAACTCTGGTCCAAACAATTAAGCACAATTCCAAATGACTCAAGCTGCCCAACTTCTGAGAGGTGATGGGCTTAGTATAGATTGAGAACTTTTGGGGGGGCTAGGGGGACATGGTCAATGTGAAAATTTATTTTGCTTGACTCTACACATTTGTAACAGAAGCTCTGTTTTTCTTCTTTTCTCATTTGAAAGAAGTGGAAAGCAGAGAATGTGATTTTGAAAATAAAATATAATTTAATTTTTAAATAACCATAATTTCCTCTGTAATTTCATTGCTTGTACTTTAGTACAGGTCCTCATTTCCTTTTTTGCCTTCTTATTAAGTTACATTAATCCCAGGTCTCCCTGCCTCTTCTTGATCATTTATGAAATAATCCGGCTCCCTTATTAACAGATCTCATCATATCAATGCTTGGCTCAAAAGTATTCTGTGGCTCTCTATTGCTACCAAGAAGAATTTGAACCCCTCTGCTAGTCACTATCCAGTGAGGATTAAATCTACTACCTCCACAGTCTATGCTATAGCCAAATTGGACTACCACCTGTCCCCCAAACTCAAATTGTATTTTGCCACCTCTGGTCAGGACTTTCACTATTCCTGAAATGTTCTCTCACTTTTTCTTCTCAATCAATCAACAATTCAATCAAGCATCTACAAGTATGTAGCATGTGCCAAATACTACTAGGAGCTGAAGATATGAAGACAAAAATGTATAAGTTCCTGCCCTGAAGGGATTTACAGTCTACTGAAAATATAACTTATCAGATTTACAATGGAAAAGATAATTAGGTAAGAGGGAACAGAAAAGAATAAAAGTATTCTGTAATGTAAAGATAGCCATTCACCCCTTAGCTAGGTATGATAGGTCAGTTGGGTCTGGTGCAGGAACTTACACTTAAGGGAGCTTAGAAATATTTATGGGCACCTAAAATGTGACTCACTGGGGAAAAAAAGGATGCTTCAAGCTGGTGCCTGGACATCCCCAAATGTTCCCAAATGCCCCAGTGTGGTTTGCACCTTGCAGGAAGAGAACTCCAGTACCAAATTAGGAGCCTCTCTTGTCAGAGAATCATGTAATTCACCCTCTAAGCTTTTGTGGTGATTCCTCTGTAGAGCCATAATCCACATTTTCCAAGTCACATTTAATCATTTAATTCCAGGATAAAGCAGCCTGGTTCATTCTTCCTGTCTCAGCCTTGGCCTTTGCCTGCCACAGACATTGCCTGCATTCATGTCTGATCACATCACAGCCTACTTTAGCTTGGCAGGAGTTGTTCTTCATTCTAATTTTAATCATACACACACACACACATACACACACACATACACACACACCGATTCCTTTTCCAAGGTCATGAATTTTTTCAGGCCTATTAGCACATGCATAGGGTGGTCAGGACCTACAGGTGTTATTTCCTAGCTGCCAAATTGCAGTAATCACTAGTAAGTCAAAGCTTTGACTTACAAGAAGACAACAAACACTGACCATTTTTGTTCCATCATTTTATAAAATGTTTCTAAATGAAAGACAACTTTGAAGATACTACTACAAGAAATGGTGGTGACTTAGTAAATATAAAAGACTGTGTAATAGGAATTCCACAGATATTTAAACTAAAAACCTATGATATAACTATCTACATTTATTGCCAACTTTAGAGCTAGATGGGGATGTTATGGACTATCTAATCTATTCCTTCATTTCAGAGAAGAGAAAATTGCAACCCAGGAAGGTGTAGAAATATGCCCAAGGTTGCTAGCAATTTAAAGAGACCTGGGACTAACTTGCATTCAAGTTTTCTGGAATGTAAGTGCTCTTTCCCCTGCCCCATGCTGCTTCTACTTGTATTACAACTGAAAAAAAAAAAAGGGAAAGCAACTTTAATAGACAAATGTAATGAACTGATGATATACATAATTCATTGCCCTAGCAATCATGTTTGAATTACAAGGTGCTGGAAGTAATGTGGATGACTTACAAGATAAGACAAGCTGTTTAATGAAGGATGAATAAGAGCAGATGGAAATCAGCAACCCCATGGTCCATTCCCACTAGTCTTGAAAATAAAGCCCCATTCAGAATAGTTGGCTCATTCAGAATAGTAAGCCTCATCTTCCCAGCCCTCTGAAGTGCAGGGCAGACTAGATTGATATCAAATGGGCATGGCAACAAGCCTTGGTGCTTGGTTGGTCCACAGTTCTCTCAAAGGAGAGGTTTTTATGTCCAAAAAGAGGGCTAGATAAGAAAACACTAACTGTCCTCATAATTCCTCCCTTGGGAGAGTTTTGTGCAAAGAAAGCACTCTAGAGAGAAGAAGGCTAAAAGAAATTTGTGACAAGTTTGATCTCCTTCATCATCTAGCTCCAGCCTAAAATTCTAGATTAATTAATCACCACCCTTCCAACACACTATGATCAATACAAACCAGTCCCCTTGCTCTTCCTCATATATAGCATTCCATTTCCCATCTTTGTGCTGTTCCCAAAGTCCATTCCCTCTCCATTTCTCCATATATATTAGTTTCAAGAGTCACTTACATGAAGTCCTTCTTAATTCCTCCTCCAAATGAATACCTTCTCTACTGATTTTGACATATGTGAACTATATTTCAACATGAATATTCAAAATGAAATATAGCTCAATAAATATAGATTTTGTATACTTATTGTAAGTATATATTTAGGCATACTTTATTTCCTCTAAAAATGTAAGTTCAAGGAACACAGAAGCATTCATTTTTATCTTCCTTTCTTGAACATCTGGCATATAGTAGGTACTTAGTATATTCTTATGGATGTTAGTTACTATGGATTATTGGATTATAGATAGTTGGATTAGGAAAATGAAATCAATGAAAAAAGTCTATGAGTTAAGGACAAAAAATACATGAGTGCCATACTGGCAATTACAGCCTATCAAGCCAGATAATGGACAATTAATCTATAACCTTTTACACATAGACACACATATATGTAAATACATACCCAAAGTCATAAACATATAACAGTCAAAATGTAGAGAAGTGATAGATGTCCTTAATTCTCACATAAGTCAATGTCTACAAAATTTCAATGGCTTCTAGTTGTCTCTAGTATTAAATCCAAACATTCTCATAGTAAATAGGGAGCTGTCAGTTCCAAAGGAAGGTACATCCCCAGAGTCTGAAGAAGTCAAATAAGTAGATTTCATGCTCTGAAATTGAAGCTAAAAAAATAAATATCAAGTAGATGTGATTAGCTACAGAAGTCATCTATCCTAGGAAATGGTAAGTGAATGGGCAACTGAGACAAGAGGTAAAAACTTCCCCAACAGGTTTGACTACATGGATTCTGATATCCCTTACAACTCTGAAAGCTTATAATTCTGAAATCCCATTCCATGTTTAGGATTCGACTCCAAATCCAATCAGACAGACAACTATCTAAAATTTGTCCAATATAAAATTAAGATTCAATTTAATTGACTGGAACATGGCCATTAAGAATATTAACTAGAATAATGAACTGGAGTATGGCCATTATGAGGCAATATTGTATTAAGAGATTGTAGTCTACATGAAAAAAGTAAGCCAAAAAATAAGAAATCATCAGTACATCCTCAGCACTGCCCAGTGGAGAGAGTGTTGTGATTCTAGATCACTGATCTCAGTCTCTTAAACAGAAACACAACTAGAATGACAAAGTATAATTCATCCAGATAGCAAAACTTGATAGAATATCCTTTTTAAGAACATCCAGTTTTCTCTAGCCTAATTCTATACTCACTAACCTTCTGATTTCATGATTTAGTCTCACTAGTCGACTAACATACCAGAAGGGAAGGAGTGTCCTGTGTAGACTTGTGCAATCTTAATTAATTAACTGGCATTCTGGTATAGAAATCACTCTTAAGAGTTGCCCCAGGCAGCTCTTCAAGCCTGTAAGCTGTAGAACAGTTAACAATCAGTATCAGTAAGACAGGGTTCAACCAGATTTCCCTACACCGATGAAACCTCAATCAGGTACCAAAAATTGTTTTGATTCATGTGAATTTATTTCCTGGTTTGGTCATCCCAAATGAATGAAAATAATTGAATCTGTGAACATGCAAAGCCTAGAACCATATCCTGGCATTGTAGTGATCTCTCCATGAAGCCTTAGACAGGTTTCTCCTCTCTCTTTCCCCTTGACTATACCATCTGCTTTTCAGTAATCCTTATGACCTGTCCCATAGCCTACTTCTGTGGCTTTATTTCCCTCCTCCTCCTCACACACCTATAATAAAGAGGGGAGGGGGAGAGATTTATAATAAAGGAAGAAGGAGTGAAAAGGGAATGAAGTCTTATTTCTTCTAGGAAATGGCAGTTTGTTTAGCCAGAGGAGAAAAGGAAGATGGATTTTGTCTCCCCCCTGCCCCAACCCTCTCTGACTAGACCTCCTCACTATGGCTGCCTTCAACTCTTACTGCCAGGCTCTCTGGGATCTTTGTTGAAAGAGACTTCAAGTGATAAACCTCTTTCTTCTGGGGAGAGAGAAACCAACTCTCTCCCCCCTCAATTCAGGCTGTCTTCTAAATAAAGGTGAAGTCAGTTCTGGGTCCTAATAACTGAGTTTATTCAAGGAAAGCAGGAAAGGGACAGAGCTGATGAAGAGTAAGGATTGTGATTCAGGAGGGAAAGAGGGAGAGGGAGGTCCCTATCTAATTAACACTCTTCCCCCCAAAGTTAGAAAGCTCAGGTCTAATAACCTGAACCCCTGAGGGGTTCAGAGTAGAGAAACCCTGGTTTCTTGGCTGGCACAGTATATGTCCCCAAGTTCAAGGTTCATAAGAAGTTGTAGAGATCTTCTTTGTAGACTGCTTGTCTCTCAAAGTCCTTGTCCACTGGCTGGGGTTTGGGAGGATCTGGGATCAGGAATTCAGGGAGAGAAAGATCATTGACTTTTTGATTCATTCAGTCAAACCCCTCTCCTCAGGTACTCTCTTCCAGGACCCAGTTTCAACTGCCTGGATCAGCTTTTTCTCTCACTCCAAGGTTCCAAGTTCTGTTTGTTCCCCATCCCCCATTCACTGCTTGCAGGATTCTTGCAGCTCTTTCAAATTTCTCGCTTACACACCCTAGAGAAATTGGACTGCTTAAAGTCTTACAAGTACATCTTCATTCTCCCACCTTTGCCCTTTTGCTCATGCTGTTTCTTCTACCTGGAATGCTATTTCCCTATTAAAAGTCTACCTATATTTCAAAACCCAACTCAACACTATTTTAATCATAAAGTCTGCCCTTTTCTTTCCTCTCCTCACTTCCCCTACTTCCTTTCATTCAGGTTGAAAAGTTTTTTCTAGCCTCTGAAACCTTATAAAGCTAGAATCCAGTAGCCTATATGAATTATTCATACAGCACTTGCCCTATTCTGCCTTGCATTAAGAAGCAGTGTGATGAAGAGAAGAGATTGCTGGGCTTAGTTTCAGGAACATGGGTGCCAATCCCTTGGGCAAGCCTATGGGACCTTGCACAAGTTACTTACCTGCCCTGGGCTGGAGAGGTTTCCTTATCTGTAAATTGGGGTTGGGACAGATGACCTCTGCGGGTACCTTCCAGCAATAAATCTATGATTTCATCACTCTTCTTTTGTATATGAATCTCTTCCCTGGATGCCAAACTCCTATAGGGTCACAATGTGTCTTGTTCATCTTTGTATACAGCCAAAATAGTAACCTATATTCTACAGAGGTTCAAAAAAGGTTGACTGAATTTTAATACAGCTTTTGACTCTATCCCATACAATATTCTTATCGCCACCTAGGAAAGTGTGGAACATGAATGAACAGCCAAGTTGTATCCAAAAGGTAATTATAACTGGTTTGGAGTAAACTTGGGTGGAAGTATTGCATTAGTCCACAATAGAGCAGCCTGTTACATAAACTGTTGATGATTCAAGTTAGATTATTATTGTTCTGGGGCCAGGCAGCCTAAGGTGCTGGCTGAGGACTACGCAGCCTCAGGTCAACAGTCTGGGTCATCCGAGCTAAGTATGAAGGGCTGAGCCAGGCTTGTGGTAGAAAAGTTAGTTAGTCATAAGGAAACCAGGGAGCACAGAGGCAATGGGGGGAACAGACTCTAACACAGTCTATCTATCAGCTACAAGACCTAAAGTGAAATGATTCAAACTGGAGCCCAATGTAGCAAGAGCCAAGGGGGGTGGTCCCAAAAATCCAAGGGAAATTGTGAGCTTCTGTCAGCTTTTAAGTTGGGGTGACTCAGGAACTAAACTCTCCAGGCTGAAAGAAATCTTACTAGCTCCCAACCAGGTTTCTTGCTCTCTGTTTCCTCAGGTAAAGACATCTTTTCCAAGTGAAGAAGGAGGAGGCACCCGGAAGGAAAGGCAATGCTTTCAATGTGATCCCTTGTCAATGCTGCTTTCTACCAAGACCCAGGGAGGTTCTCTGTCTTCAGAGACCCTGATTTGCTCATCAAATCCACATATATCAAATTTGGCAAGATTGGTGATTTTTGCAAAAAAGAGAGATACAATTCAAAATTACCTATATAACTTCCCAATGAAGCATGAAATTTCAAAATGCAAGTACAATATTTAAACTATATAAGGATACACCAAATGGGAAAAGACTGATCAGATAGAAATACAAAAGAAAAAGATCCAGGAGTCATAGTTGACTATAAGTTTATTTACAAATCAGAAATTTCGTGTTGCTGTGTACATTGGGGGATATAGATTAGGATGGAAAACCAGTATGATTCTGGAATGTAATAAATGGATTTTCATATGGAAAGGTCAAGAAAACAATCTTTTATCAATTCTCTCCATAAAGTAATTGATCTTTATTAGAGTACTATCCAACTTCAGACACTATATTATTTTTTTTAAACCCTTACCTTCCATCTTAGAATCAATACTGATTCTAAGGCAGAAGAGTGGTAAGGGCTAGTCAGTAGGTTTAAGTGACTTGTCCAGGGTCACACAGCTGGGAAGTTTCTGAGAACAGATTTAAACCTAGGATTTCCCATCTCTACACCCAGCTCTCAATCCATTGAGCCACCCAGCTGCTCCCCAGATACCATATTATTAAAATAATGTGGAAAGGCTATAAGGAACATAAAGAAGGATAACTAAGATGGCACCATGATCCACTACTTCCAACTTAGTCCTCCTTAGAATCATGAACAATTGTTTCTTTGTTCCTATTCTTGGATCTCAAAGCAGTGCAGCAGAAAAACACAAAGACAAATATATCTGTCTCATTTTAAAAATCATTCTATTCATATTAACAAATATCTTATTCATCTCTGATTATAGAGGACACTTCCCACAATAGCTATTCCAAATTTCTTTTTTTTTTATCCTCTTTAAGGCTCCAGTTTCCAGATGACCCTTCCTGTGTTCTAAGACTAATCCTCAACCTATACTGTAGATGTCATTCCTTCTTGACTCAAAGATTTCATGACTATATTTGTTCCCTCCCATAAATCTTTCCTTCCTTTCTCTTCAGACATTTCTGATTTCAGACATGCACAGGTCTTCCCCATTGTGGACACACACAAAAAAAAAACCACCAGGATTTTCTCTCCTTTCCAGTGTAAACCTTTTTATGGTCAACATCTTCTGCCTTCTTCATCTTTCTATCTTGGTCTATTTTTCAAGTCCAGCTCAAGACCCACTTCCTCTATAAAGTCTCCACCCCAGCACAGATAAGCCCCCCTGCATGAACTCACTAATTAGTATTTATTCTTAGTACCACTCATTGTACTTATCATGAAGATTTCTCATATTATTAGGCACTTTTTTATGAGAGGATCAATAACTAAGATAAACTTAAGCAGATATTCAAAATGTTATATTACAAAATCACAAACAAAAGTTTTGCTAGCTTTAATTTCTAGAAATTATGAAGCTACAATAGTTCAGTGTTAATTAGTAAGACACATAATTGCCCAGGGATCAGTGCTTAGTCCTATGCTTTTTAACATTTTGGTCAATGACTTGGATAAATACATAGATGACATGTACCAATCTAATTCACATGACAATGCTAACTCACTAGAAGAAAGAATCAAGATTCAGATGGATCAGGATAGACTAAAACAGCAATATGATTTTAGCTGGTGAATGAATTAATAAATCTAATAAGATTCCAAAGGGATAAATTGGGGATAGCTGGGTAGCTCAGTGGATTGAGAGCCAAACCTAGAGACAAGAGGTCCTAGGTTCAAATCTGGCCTCAGACACTTCCTAGTTGTATGACCCTGGGCAAGTCACTTAACCCAATTGCCTAGTCCTTACCACTCTTCTGCCTTAAAACCAAGACACAGTATTCATTCTAAGATGGAAAGTAAGGATTTTTTGTTTGTTTTTTAAGGGATATATTTTAAATTCTACATTTGACTTAAGAAAATCAAATTTATAATCACAAGAGGGGGATAATATGGTTAGACAACTATTTATTTGCAAAATACCTAGTGGTTTTAGTAAATGCTAAATACCATTAGTAGTAGATAATTACTATAAGGACAACTAGACTTGGAAATGGAAGGTCCAGGATTCAAATTTGATCTCAGGTATTTCCTAACTGTGTGACTCTGGACAGGTCACTTAACCCCAATAAACAAGCTTTTACCACTTTTCTGCCTTCAAACCAATATTTAGTATCTAAGACAGAGGGTAATAATTTTAAAAAATAACAAAGAGAGTAAAAAATGTGAGAAGGTAGGCAAAGGATTCAGTTCCTCACAACATAGGTTGAAAAAGACATTGATAAGGTGGTGAGTGGGAGAGCAATCAGAATAATCAAAGGCCTTGATTCATGTCACACAAAGATCAGTTGAAAGAAATAAGAATATTAAGCTTAAAGAAGAGGACTCAGAGAGAATATGTCACTAAGTATTTGGAGGCCATGAAATTGGAAGAGGAATTCCACTTGTTCTCCTTACACCCAGAAAAAGCCAGAAGCAAAGAGTGTAAGGACCAGAGGGGTAAATTTATGCTTTATGTCAAGAAAATCTTCCTAACAAGGAGAGCTGCCCACAAGTAGAATGCATTGCCTCTCCCTTTGGTCATCAGTCTTCAAGCAAAAGCTGGAAGACAACTTATTGAGTATTTTACAGTGGGGTTTCTTTTTTCAGGCTGGAATTGTACTAGATGGCTGATGAGGATCCTTCCAACTCTAAAACTCTCAGAGTCTATGCAAAGAACTTCATGGAGAAAAAAGAAAAAGAACCACTTGGCATATTCAGATATAGTAATAAGAGCAATGTTAGACCTATGAAAAATGAAAATTCATGTTATTATTGTGGTGGCAGTATTTGGAGATCAGGGATTGTTCTTATTCATCTTTGTACCCTTTGGAATAGATAGTAATTCCTGAGGGTGTATATTGATATATACTTGTGTGTACTTAGCACAGTCCTTTGTACATAAGAAAGTTTCAGCAAATATTTGTTGAATGAATGGCTTCATAATTTCTGCAAATTAAAGCTAGCAAAACTTTGGTAACCTCCTTGAGAAGAACTAGGTCCTAGGGGGAAAAAACCTAACCTTCTGTCTTAGTATCAATTCTAAAACAGAAGAATGGCAAGGGTTAGGCAATCCAGATTAAGTGACTTGCCCAGGGTCACCCAGCTAGTTAGTGTCAGAGGCCAGATTTAAAGTCAGGTCCTCCCAACTCCAGGTCTGGTACTCTATTCACTGGGCTATCTCACTGTCCCCACAGGGACTAGGTTTTAATCATCTTAGTGGCACACACACACACACACACACACACACACACACACACACACACTTTAAACAGACCCCAGTTTAGTGCCTTCATGGCACAGAGTAGGTAGTCAGTAAATGTTCATTGATTAACTGGTTTCACCACCTCTTTCCTCATTAACTGTCTTGTTTTATATCTAAGCAAATTCAGCAAGCATTTCTTAGCTGCTTAATCTGGACTAGGCACTGGGTAAGCAAAGAGAAAAAAAATATTCCCTGTCCTCAAGGAATATAACATACAACCAGATAAATAAATATATGATCATCTAAGAAATAGAAAACCTGATAACTAGGGCTAGAAGGGCTTCCCCCAGAGAAGACGACACATGATCTGAATTTTGAGAGAAATAATGGCTTCTAGGGGATAGAGGTAAGGAGAGAGCACCTTCCAGGCATAGAAGAAAGTCTAAACAAAAGCATCAAGCTAGGACTTGGCATACCAAATTCAGGGTTTACATTAACCAAAATTATATTAGTGATTGTTTACATGAATCAAAAAGGCACATTTATGATGTATCCACAAATAGAGATCCAGTACATGTGCCCCAGGAAAGGAAGGAAACTTGTATGCCCAGTTCAGAGTTGTGCACGCTGGCTGTGCTTATGCTCCCAGAAGAGTATCTAGTGAAGGAATTGTACACATTCTTCTCCCTTGAAGCTACTAATATAGAAATGTGTGTATGCTTGTTCCCTCCTCCCTGAAAGAAATCTGACTTTGCATTAAAAAAAAGTCACTATCTTTAACCTGGAGTATACACTGGCTCTAAATAAGAAAGAATTCCAGGGCTTTTACTATGTTTAATTTAGCCACAGACAGCCAAGCTGTCCCAAGAAAAGCAGGAGCAGCTGGCTGTCATCTTACTGGGATGGGATAGTCATCATCTTCATCTGCTTAGAAAGCTCATCTGTCTAACCCACTTCACAAACTAAGCTCCCTTACCACTGAGAACAGGACCATGGTTATAAACTGTTGAGCTTTTCTGAGTTAAGAACCTCCACTGAGCTACACGCTACAGGATGGGCTTAGGAAAATTGCAATACGATGATGGTCTCATCCAGTTTCTTTTCAAGCACCATCAATTCATACCAATTTGCCTCCAAGAAACCAATAAACAGTTGCATGTGATTTTATTATGAAATGGAGAGTCTGGTTCTGTCTGAAAGTCAGAGATCAGCCCTGCATAATAAACCTGCTTGGTGAGCCCACACCAGACAACAAGAGTGGGGGGAGAACAGGGAAGAGAACCACTGCTTCCCCCTGGCAGAAACAATATAAGCTACGGCATGCCCACGCAAGTTCCTGGGCTGTATCCATGCTGTGGAATGTTCCCTGAGCACTCTGGGGGAGCTGTGCTCCAGCTTCTAAAACCACATCACGCCCCTTTCTATGCCTCCACAGTCCCTGGGAGGGAAAAAATTGGTTCTGCCTTCTGTGTTCTGCTCCATGTGGACAATAAAGGCGTATCAAGGAAAGGGTCTGAAAGCAGGTTTTTTGCTCTTCCATGGAGGTCCAGATCCCTGCTGAAGTAGAAGGTAAGGAAGCAAGTAGCATAATCCTGATTTGGTTTTGTTTTTTTTTTTTAAATCCTTTGGGAAGACAAAACAACAAAAGGACAAAACTAACATAAAAATAAAGAAAAATTAGATTAGTAAAATTGTGAAGATGAAAGAAAATGTTACCAAACTGTCAAAATATCATAAGCCTTAATGGGTTTATCATACATAATGAGGTTTATCATCCTTTGGCAGTATCCAACTAAAAACCTGCAGTCCAAGAGTTAATTCAATTGCTTATAACTCATGAGGCCCAGAAATAATGTCATCAATAATGATTACTTTCCCAGCCTAGTCCACAAAATCCTATTTAACAAATTCAATAGCAAGCCTTTAATTGAGGGCAACCAAAACACAGCACTATGTTCTCTGCCTAAAGGACCTGACAATACAATCACAAAACAATAAATGCATAAGAGAGAGCCAACATGCTAACACAAATCAAAGGAAAGATTTCTTCTAGCTTGGGACAGAGGAGAAGTGTGTTGAGGAAGCCATTGTGGCATTGTAGAAAAAGTCACATGTGAGCTAGGACTTAAAAGATGGATTGAATTTTAAGGGGGAAGAAAGGGAGTGTAGAGTGGAATGGTGAATAACTCAGTAATTGGTGCACAGAACATACAGCAAGAGGAAATTAGAGGGCAGAGAACTGAACTTGAAGTAAAAAAGTAAAAAAAGATCTGGGTTCAAGGATCCAACTTCTGAGACATCCTGATTGTATGAGTCAAGTTCTTCTACTTCAATCAAATAGAAAGTGGGGAAGGAGAGAGAGAGAACACTTAACTGTATATAAGGATCCTTGTTGGATGCATAACTGCATACTGACTTAGAAAACCTCAGGTTAATATTATCTATGTTCTGCTATATTTTTATTTATTTTGTTAAATAGTTCCCACATATTTTAATCTGGTTGGGCTGCACTGGAGAGTTTTAGGGGCCAGCTTACCCCTTTGTTCTTGACAAGTAAGTGTCTTTGTGCACACTCATCTACATCACAGATGAAAGCGCACAAAGACAATCATCATCCTCGGTTACCAAGAGACTACTATGTTAGATGTTAGATGTTAGACTATAAATTGAAGAGTAGGTACCAGCCTGTACTAGAAGAGAGAGATCCTTCTTCTCTCGTCATTGTTCAGTTATTTCCAGCTGTGTCTTGAATCTTCATGACACCATTTGGGATTTTGTTGGCAAAGATACTGAAGAAGTTTGCCATTTCCTTCTCCAGCTTCATGGGGAAACTGAGGCAAACAGGAGTGAAGGGACTTGCCCAGGGTCAATTTGAATTTGAACCCATACAGATGAGTCTTCTTGACTTCAGGCCTGCCACTCTATCTATTGAGTCACCTGGCTGCCCACTCCTCCCCTGAAAGTTCCCTAAACTAAACTAATGAAATCACCTATGAGTCTCCATCCCTGAAACTACCCAAGAAATCAATGAAAAATAAGTCAGTAAAGATTGGTGAATGACAAACTGGGGGTTTGAGGTGGGCCTTGAATGCTAGGCTAAGGAATTTGGACTTTTATCTATAGTGTACCTTGTGAGAGAGAGAAAATCCAGAGACTTTGGGAAGGAAAGCCTGGTGGAGCTCCTTCCAAAAGTCTCTGCATTTTCTCTCTCACACAACCTTTATCCAAGCATTAAATAATTTTCAGCCTGTTCCCTAAGAGTTTAACAAGGAAAGAAGAGCCATAACCATTCCTATATACAGTCTTTTACTGTATGCTCATTCTTATGCCTCTAAATGTGAATGTCCTCAAGACTCTCCTAAGCACCCCTCTTTTCTTTCTAGACCATCTCATTTGGTCATCTCCTCAGTTCCCCTGGGTTCAATTATCACCACTATGAAGATAATTCCCAGACTTACATTTTCAGCTCTAGTCTCTCTTCTAAGCTTTGAAACCATTATCAGTTGCCTAATTGGAATTTCAAACTAGATATCCAAAAGATATCTTAAAATTCAATAAGTCCAAAATTGCCCATTCATACATACTCCAATCCCTCCCCTTTCCCAAACTACTTTATAATTGTTTTCATTACTATTTTCTCAGCCATCCAGATTATCAAATTTGACATCATCCTCAGCTCTTCACTCTCAGCCACCCTACATATCCAACAGGTTTTGCCAAATCTTGTCATTTCTACTGTCCCATTTCTCCCATATATCCCTTTGATTCCACTCGCCCAGTCACCACATTAGTTCAGGTCTTCATCACCTCTCATCTAGATTATTACGAGAGCCTTTTAATTGATCCCCCTGCCTCAAGTCTCACCCCACTACAATCCATCCTCCTCTTAGGCCAAATTGATTTTGGTCTGACCAGGTCATGCCCTCCTCTATCTCCACCCCAATCTGGACAATAAACTACAAGGATTCCCTATGACCTCTAAGACCAAATATAATTCTTCTTTTGGCTTTTAAATGCTTCAAAACTTAGCCCCCTCCTATATTTCCAGTATTCTCATACTTTGCTCCCTCCTTTCTATACATTCTATGATCCAACTACACTGGCCTATGTGTGATTTCTTGCCTGGGATCCTACATTTCCAGTATCTGCACCTTTCTAGTGTCTGTCTCCCATGCCAAGAATGCTCTCCCTTCTTACTTCTACTACTTAGAACACTTGGATTCCATCAAGACTCAGCTCAAACTCTATACTTTCCACATGAGACTTTTCCCAGTTTCTTCATTTACTAAGTCTTCCTCTCAAAGGTGGTCTTCTTTCTATTTTATATGTTTCTTGTTTCTATCTATTTATATATAAGTTGTGTCCCTAGTTAATATGTAAGTTCCTTGAGAACAGGGACTGCTTTAACGTTTCCTTTTATCTTAAATGCCTGGTACACAGTGAACACTAATTATATTCTTGTTGATTGATTGATCAATAAAGGTGACAAATTGTGTATTATTAATCCAGGGCTGTCTACACCTGCAAGATAACTCTGTTTGCCCATCTTGCTTTGTTTTGCTCATTATATTTCCATATGGCAAAATGGGAAGGTTATCATCTTTGTATTCAGAGGTCCTGGGTTTCAGTCCCAGCTCTGGCATTTATTTTGTGACCTTTAGTAAATCTTTTAACTTCTTAGGACATCAGTTTACTCATCTGTGAAGTGAGATAGTTGGATTCAAAATTCTTTAGGAAACTTTGACTTTATTTTCCTGCCTCAAACTATCTTTCTTGTTTTTTTTTCCCTACATCCAAACAAAGGAAAGCAGCAATGTCTCAGGATTTTATCATATGTTTTCCTGGCCAATTCCAGAAAGACACATTTTAAAGCTCCCCTTTTAATAGTCTCCCCTTTTAATGGCCAGGTCATTATTTTTACAGGTTTTGAGAGAGAGAGAAAGAGAGAGAGAGAGAGAGAGAGAGAGAGAGAGAGAGAGAGAGAGAGAGAGAGAGAGAGAGAGAGAGAGAGAGAGAGAGAGGGAGGGAGGGAGGGAGGGAGGGAGGGAGGGAGGGAGGAAGGGAGGGAGGGAGGGAGGGAGGGAGAGGGAGAGGGAGAGGGAGAGAGAAAATTATGACCAAACTTCCAATCATCCAGGACTGTAACCTACAAGTTTTCCACAACTTCTCACTCTCACTCAATATATCCAAGCAATTGTCTTGTTTCTCATATATGTCTTCTTTCCTCTGACATTATCAATGCACTGGTACAAGCCTTCATCAGTTGACATATTAATAACTGCAATAGTCCATGGGTTAGCCTTTCTGCCTCAAGTCTCTCCTCTTGAACAGTGACTCTCTATACTGTCCCTTAGCCATTTCATCAGTTTCCATAGGTTTAAATCTCTCTCTACAAGATGGCTCACAGAAAAAGCCCCACTTTGTTTTAAGATAATTTTAATAAAAAAGGACATTTTTCCCCAGCTCCACTCAGAATACATCCATCCCTAGTCTCTCTCTTGAAACTTAGTAACTGATCAACACAATGACCAACCTACAATTCCAAAGGACTCATGTTGAAACATGCTATCTCGTTCTAGATAGAGAACTGACAGACTCAAAGTATAGATTGAAATATATTTTCTTCTCTTTCTTTTCTTTCTTTTTTTGACATGGTTAATGCAGAGATTTGTTTTGTATAACTATGTGTATATGTACATTTATATCTGCATGTAAATATATGTATAATTGCAATGAGTTTTACCTTTCTTGCCTTTAAAAGAAACTACTATGAGACTTCCGGTTAAGATGGCGGCTTAGAGAAAGCTAAAGCTCAGATCTCCTGAAAACTCTTCCCGACCGATCTCAAACGATAAGCTCCTAAGGCGCCGAAATTCAAAACGATCAACAGCACAGACCCTGGGAACCCTCCTCCTGGACCTGGACCCGGTTCAAAAGGTACGGCTCCCCTTAAAAGCCAGAACCCGAGATCACTCGGACCTCAGGGGTAGGAGCGCAGAGTCCAAGGCTCCCGGAAGCCGCAGCCCGGCCGGGCTCAGAGAGCAGAACCCTCAGGGCCTTCTACAGTCCCGGTGAAAGTTACTGCCTGGGGCTTCCGCTGCAGAGAGCTGGTCGAAACAACAGCAACCCTCAGGGCGGGCAAGACAGCCTCACGGCTGGATCCTGCTATCCAAGTCGCAGTGAAAGTCCTTGCCCTAGAGCTTGGGAAAGCTGCAGCCCATCCCCCCCGCAGGCCTACGAAACAGCCTCACGGCCAGCGATTCTGAAGGCAACTTCCGGAAAGCGAGCTAGGGGGAGAGTGTGGCCTCGTGGTCTGACCCTTCCATTCCAGTTCCAGTGAGGCATATTCAGTTTAACCCAGGGAAAGCTCATAGAACCAACATCTGCCCAGGACTAAAGCCTCGGATCACCAGAGATAAGAAAAGCTAATCCTCCACATTCAGAAATGGCAAACTCCACAGAACCACAGAAGCCCCAAAATACCAAGAAAAATAAGAAGAAAGGGGTGACTTTGGACACATTCTATGGAGCCAAAATACAAAATACAGAGCAGACAGAAGATAATATAAAAGAAAATGCTCCAAAACCTTCCAAAGGAAATGGAAACTCTCCACAAACCTATGAAGAATTTGAATCAGAAATGACCAAAAAGATGGAAGCCTTCTGGGAGGAAAAGTTGGAAATAATGCAAAAGAAATTCACGCATCTACAAAACCAGTTTGACCAAACTGTAAAAGAAAACCAGGCTTTAAAGGCCAGAATCAGGCAGCTGGAAGACAACGATCGTGTAAAAGAGCAAGAATCAATAAAGCAAAGCCAAAATACCAAGAAATTAGAAGAGAACATAAAATATCTCACCGACAAGGTGATAGATCTGGAAAATAGGGGGAGAAGGGATAATTTAAGAATAATTGGACTCCCAGAAAAGCCAGAAATAAACACCAAACTGGACATGGTGATACAAGATATAATCAAAGAAAATTGCCCAGAGATTCTAGAACAAGGGGGCAATACAGCCACTGACAGAGCTCACAGAACACCTTCTACACTAAACCCCCAAAAGACAACTCCCAGGAATGTAATTGCCAAATTCCAAAGCTATCAAACAAAAGAAAAAATCCTACAGGAAGCCAGAAAAAGACAATTTAGA
Source organism: Monodelphis domestica (assembly GCF_027887165.1). Lineage (NCBI taxonomy): Eukaryota > Metazoa > Chordata > Mammalia > Didelphimorphia > Didelphidae > Monodelphis > Monodelphis domestica. The sequence goes on along the minus strand of NC_077229.1, from coordinate 402,509,477 downwards.
TATAAAGGAATGCCAATCAGGGTCACCCAAGACCTTGCAAGTTCTACTCTGAATGATCGTAAGGCATGGAACATGATCTTCAGAAAGGCAAGAGAGCTGGGTCTCCAACCAAGAATCAGCTACCCAGCAAAACTGACTATATACTTCCAAGGGAAAGTATGGGCATTCAACAAAATAGAAGACTTCCAACTTTTTGCAAAGAAAAGACCAGAGCTCTGTGGAAAGTTTGATACCGAAAATCAAAGAGCAAGGAATACCTGAAAAGGTAAATATTAAGGAAAGGGGAAAATGTTATCTTCTTCTTTTACTCAAACTCTCTTCTATAAGGACTACATTTATATCAACCTATGTATACTAACATGTGGGGGAAAAAATGTAATGTATAAATAGGGGGTAAAGAAAGACCAAATAGAATAATCATTCTCACACAAAGATTCACATGGGAAGGGGAGGGGAAGAAAACTCCTATAAGAAGGAGAGGAAGAGAGGGGGGGGGGGGTACTTAAACCTCAATCTCAGGGAAATCAGCTCTGAGAGGGAAAAACATCCAGATCCATTGGGATCTTGAATTCTATCTTACCCAACAAGGGTAAGGAGAAGGGAAAACCAAGGGGGGGAGGGGGAGAGGGAGAACAAAAAGGGAGGGAAAGAGAGGGGGGAGGGGGAGGGAACAAAAAGGGAGGGACTAAAAAGGGAAACATCAAGGGAGGGGACAAGGGGGACTGTTTCAAAGTAAATCACTGGACTAAAAGGTAGAGCCGAAGAAGAAAAGGTTAGAATTAGGGAAGGCAATCAAAATGCCAGGGAGTCCACAAATGACAATCATAACTTTGAACGTGAATGGGATGAACTCACCCATAAAACGTAGACGAATAGCAGAATGGATTAGAATCCAAAACCCTACCATATGTTGTCTTCAAGAAACACACATGAGGCGGGTTGACACCCACAAGGTCAGAATTAAAGGATGGAGTAAGACCTTCTGGGCTTCAACTGATAGAAAGAAGGCAGGAGTGGTAATCATGATATCTGATAAAGCCAATGCAAAAATAGACCTGATCAAAAGGGATAGGGAAGGTAATTATATTTTGTTAAAAGGGACTATAGACAATGAGGAAATATCATTAATCAATATGTATGCACCAAATAATATAGCACCCAAATTTCTAATGGAGAAACTAGGAGAATTGAAGGAAGAAATAGACAATAAAACCATACTAGTGGGAGACTTAAACCAACCATTATCAAATTTAGATAAATCAAATCAAAAAATAAATAAGAAAGAGGTAAAAGAAGTGAATGAAATCTTAGAAAAATTAGAATTAATAGACATATGGAGAAAAATAAATAGGGATAAAAAGGAATACACCTTCTTCTCAGCACCACATGGCACATTCACAAAAATTGACCATACATTAGGTCACAGAAACATAGCACACAAATGCAGAAAAGCAGAAATAATGAATGCAGCCTTCTCAGATCACAAGGCAATAAAAATAATGATTAGTAATGGTACATGGAAAACCAAACCTAAAACCAATTGGAAATTAAACAATATGATACTCCAAAACCGTTTAGTTAAAGAAGAAATCATAGAAACAATTAATAATTTCATCGAGGAAAATGACAATGGCGAAACATCCTTTCAAACCTTTTGGGATGCAGCCAAAGCGGTAATCAGAGGTAAATTCATATCCCTGAATGCTTATATTAACAAACAAGGGAGAGCAGAGATCAATCAATTGGAAATGCAAATGAAAAAACTGGAAAGCGATCAAATTAAAAACCCCCAGCAGAAAACCAAATTAGAAATCCTAAAAATTAAGGGAGAAATTAATAAAATCGAAAGTGATAGAACTATTGATCTACTAAATGAGACAAGAAGCTGGTACTTTGAAAAAACAAACAAAATAGACAAGGTACTGGTCAATCTAGTTAAAAAAAGGAAGGAAGAAAAGCAAATTCACAGCATTAAAGATGAAAAGGGGGACAGCACCTCCAATGAGGAGGAAATTAAGGCAATCATTAGAAATTACTTTGCCCAATTATATGGCAATTAATACACCAATTTAGGAGAAATGGATGAATATATACAAAAATACAAACTGCCTAGACTAACAGAAGAGGAAATAGAATTCCTAAATAATCCCATATCAGAAATTGAAATCCAACAAGCCATCAAAGAACTTCCTAAGAAAAAGTCCCCAGGGCCTGATGGATTCACCTGTGAATTCTATCAAACATTCAGAGAACAGTTAATCCCAATACTATACAAACTATTTGACATAATAAGCAAAGAGGGAGTTCTACCAAACTCCTTTTACGACACAAACATGGTACTGATTCCAAAACCAGGCAGGTCAAAAACAGAGAAAGAAAACTATAGGCCAATCTCCCTAATGAATATAGATGCAAAAATCTTAAATAGGATACTAGCAAAAAGACTCCAGCAAGTGATCAGAAGGATCATTCACCATGATCAAGTAGGATTTATACCAGGGATGCAGGGCTGGTTCAACATTAGGAAAACCATCCACATAATTGACCACATCAACAAGCAAACTAGCAAGAATCACATGATTATTTCAATAGATGCAGAAAAAGCCTTTGATAAAATACAACACCCATTCCTATTAAAAACACTAGAAAGCATAGGAATAGAAGGGTCATTCCTAAAAATAATAAACAGTATTTATCTAAAACCAACAGCTAATATCATCTGCAATGGGGATAAACTAGATGCATTCCCAATAAGATCAGGAGTGAAACAAGGATGCCCATTATCACCTCTACTATTTGACATTGTACTAGAAACACTAGCAGTAGCAATTAGAGGAGATAAAGGAATTGAAGGCATCAAAATAGGCAAGGAGGAGACCAAGTTATCACTCTTTGCGGATGACATGATGGTCTACTTAAAGAATCCTAGAGATTCAACCAAAAAGCTAATTGAAATAATCAACAACTTTAGCAAAGTTGCAGGATACAAAATAAACCCACATAAATCATCAGCTTTTCTATATATCTCCAACACAGCTCAGCAGCAAGAACTAGAAAGAGAAATCTCATTCAAAATCACCTTAGACAAAATAAAATACCTAGGAATCTACCTCCCAAGACAAACACAGGAACTATATGAACACAACTACAAAACACTCGCCACACAACTAAAACTAGACTTGAACAAATGGAAAAACATTAACTGCTCATGGATAGGACGAGCCAATATAATAAAAATGACCATCCTACCCAAACTTATTTATCTATTTAGTGCCATACCCATTGAACTACCAAAATACTTCTTCACTGATTTACAAAAAACCATAACAAAGTTCATTTGGAAGAACAAAAGATCAAGGATAATCAGGGAAATAATGAAAAAAAACACATATGATGGGGGCCTTGCAGTCCCTGACCTAAAACTATATTACAAAGCAGCAGTCATCAAAACAATTTGGTACTGGCTAAGAAACAGAAAGGAAGATCAGTGGAATAGACTGGGGGAAAGCAACCTCAGCAAGACAGTATACGATAAACCCAAAGATCCCAGCTTTTGGGACAAAAATCCACTATTCGATAAAAACTGCTGGGAAAATTGGAAGACAGTGTGGGAGAGACTAGGAATAGATCAACACCTCACACCCTACACCAAGATAAATTCAAAATGGGTGAGTGACTTAAACATAAAGAAGGAAACCATAAGTAAATTGGGTAAACACAGAATAGTATACATGTCAGACCTTTGGGAGGGGAAAGGCTTTAAAACCAAGCAAGATATAGAAAGAATCACAAAATGTAAAATAAATAATTTTGACTACATCAAACTAAAAAGCTTTTGTACAAACAAAACCAATATAACTAAAATCAGAAGGGAAACAACAAATTGGGAAAAAATCTTCATAGAAACCTCTGACAAAGGTTTAATTACTCATATTTATAATGAGCTAAATCAATTGTACAAAAAATCAAGCCATTCTCCAATTGATAAATGGGCAAGGGAAATGGATAGGCAGTTCTCAGATAAAGAAATCAAAACTATTAACAAGCACATGAAGAAGTGTTCTACATCTCTTATAATCAGAGAGATGCAAATCAAAACAACTCTGAGGTATCACCTCACACCTAGCAGATTGGCTAACATAACAGCAAAGGAAAGTAATGAATGCTGGAGGGGATGTGGCAAAATAGGGACATTAATTCATTGCTGGTGGAGCTGTGAACTGATCCAACCATTCTGGAGGGCAATTTGGAACTATGCCCAAAGGGCGACAAAAGAATATCTACCCTTTGACCCAGCCATAGCACTGCTGGGTCTGTACCCCAAAGAGATAATGGACACAAAGACTTGTACAAAAATATTCATAGCCGCGCTCTTTGTGGTGGCCCAAAACTGGAAAACGAGGGGATGCCCTTCAATTGGGGAATGGCTGAACAAACTGTGGTATATGTTGGTGATGGAGTACTATTGTGCTAAAAGGAATAATAAAGTGGAGAAGTTCCATGGAGACTGGAACAACCTCCAGGAAGTGATGCAGAGCGAGAGGAGCAGAACCAGGAGAACATTGTACACAGAGACAAACACACTGTGGTATCATCGAACGTAATGGACTTCTCCATTGGTGGTGGTGTAATGTCCCTGAACAACTTGCAGGGACCCAGGAGAAAAAAACACCATTCATAAGCAAAGGATAAACTATGGGAGTGGAAACACCGAGAAAAAGCAACTGCCTGAATACAGAGGTTGAGGGGACATGACAGAGGATAGACTCTAAATGAACACTCTAATGCAAATACTATCAACAAAGCAATGGGTTCAAATCAAGAAAACATCTAATGCCCAGTGGACTTACGCGTCGGCTATGGGGGGTGGGGGGGGGGAGGAAAAGAAAATGATCTATGTCTTTAACGAATAATGCTTGGAAATGATCAAATAAAATATATTAAAAAAAAAAGAAAAGATGAATATGAGGGATTCAGAGAAGCATGAGAAGACTGAATTGTTACAGAATTCAGTAGCGCAATACATTTAACAATCATAGCAAAAAAAATTGAAAATAATACAACTAGGTCAATGAACTCAGAAAACTGCAGTGATCAATACTGAATCCAGGGGTTAGATGACTATAAATTCTCAATATGGAAAACATCGACACATATATTGCTGCATTAGTTGATTTTGTTTGACTGATTTTATTTGTTATGAGAAATGAAGAAGAACCAAAACTAAGGAGTAGAAGAAGGGTACATAGGGAAATAATTGTCCTTAAAATTAAAAAAAATACATTAATCAAATTTATTATCATTAGTTTTCAAAGGCATCAAATACCGGAGGGGCAAACAGCTAAGCTCTTAATTGCAACCTTGTTAAGGTAGGGAGCAGAGAATTCCATCAATTTTCCAGTAAACCACACTCAGTAAGAATTTTCTTGGCTCATACTTTTATCATTATTAAAGAAAAAAATTCTCCAAAAAAAAAAAATAAAAAATAAAAGAAACTACTATGCTGATGCTTAACAAGATAAAACTACATACAACTACTACTAGCATTTATATAGCATTTTATGGTTTGCAAAGCCCTTCAATAAAGTCAGCAACAAAAAAAATAATTTTATTTAAAAAGAATTTAATATGAGAGAATTAAAATGAGGAAGAAAACTCAGAAATTTTACCAAAAGCATCAAAAAGATACTATCTGGCTATTATAATATATGGCTAAAACACAACATCCTCTAATCTATGAAAATCAGATTAACAGGAGCTATAAAAAGCTACTGCCCAAGAGTAAGCATCAACTAAGAGCTAGATACTCCTCTGTGACTACAGAACCCTGTCTAATATGGCCTGGGTTTTTAAAAGCACAATGCTAATTGAGATACTAATTATGGGGATAATTATTCACACAGGAACAATATTACAAATGTAGTAAATGGGCTATCAACTGAATTGCTGGTATTACAGTAAGGTTTTGTCACTCTGCCATGGGATTTCATTAAATTTTCTTTGTGATATCATTGTGGCAATATTACAAAGGTAAGGCATGTGTGTCTAGTACTCTTTCCTAGCAAATTAGGTGCCACAATAATTCTTCATAAGATTGTATGGGAACTAGACATTTGTAAAGCAAAGACCTATTTTTGTTATTTATATAACATAATTTTAATAGAAATGATATTTGATATGTAAGGGAGAGACTACTGTTGATTACAGCTTCAAATCTGATTGAGATCAATGCTATAGAAGCTATCAATAACTTTAATTTAAAAACTTACATACATACAAACTTCTGACATGTTGCATTCCAAGTTTACAAATTCATTTACATTCCAAAGTTCTTATAAGAGAGAAAAGAATACCATGGAACTTGGGTTCAAAACTATTCTGTCATTCATTGCACTATGATAATTGGCAAATCACTTAACTACTCTAGGCTTCAGTTTCCTCCGGCAAAAAAGTTAAAAGATTGGATGTTAGCTAATCTCTAAGGTTCTTTCCAGATTTAGGAATATTTAGGTCCTTATAGGTAAAAGACCCTTACATGCTGTTATAATTTTCAGTGTTCCATAAAGAACCCATTTTCAAGTTCTGGGTCATGTGAAGAACAAGCAGGGCAACTAGATATTTTCTTCCAACATCACGAGCTTTTAAACCTTTCCAAAATCATAGTTATTTGCAAAAGTTAAAGTAAGTTCCATTATCTCCACAAAGTGAGGCACCAAGAATCCAAGTGAGATAATTCAATGAATTAAAAGTAAAGAAGATGATTCATTAGCACTCCTTCAGGTCCCCTTCCCCTATTATTCATCATGCAGTAGCAGGGCTAGGCAAGTTGACCCACAAGTTTACAATAGAATTCAACCCTAACTTTCCCCTTCCTCTCAGTGCTATAGAAACCCAAAAAGGAAAGAGCCCAGTGTTACACACACACACACACACACACACACACACACACACACACACACACACACACACACACACACACACAGGTCCCACTCCCAAGGAAACTATCAATAAAGGAGAGGAAGTGGAAATGTTAGCAATCAGGTACTATCAGGGAGGAAAAGACTGAAATTACACTAAGGAAAAACTCAGTTAAAAACCTTGGACATAAGCATATAAACCAAAAGGGGAAGATATTAAAAACAGAAGAGAATGTGGCCTACAGATTAAGTAAAAGAGCCCAGGCATCTATGAATTACAAGACAAAAGAAAATAAATCAACATCTAATGAGGTAGAGGGCCCCAGAGATTCCCAAGATAGCACAGAACCAGGCAGGATATTCATGAATTGCTAAAAGGGCTAGTAAAATTTAAATTTTTTGGCCTGCACAGCAAAAATAATTGACAAAATAAAAAAGGCCTAAATCCACAGAGAAGGCTCTTACCAAAGAAATAAAAAGAAGACTGATTTGGAAGGAAAATACCCAGAAGTAAAGAAAAATATGGAATAAGAGGAACAGAAAGGAAGGGCATGGAAATAAAGCATTTACCTCAAAGATAAAATGTGTAGAGACAACTTAAGGGTTACAGATATTCCAGAAGAACACAAGTCAAAAAACATGAACACCATAATGTAATAAATAATACAAGAAAACTGCCCAAAACTTCAAAACACAGAAAAACAAAGTTGAATTCAAAGAATCCACAGATCAGATCCAAAAAAATAAAAATTATATATTACATACTCCAAGATATACAGAAGTTAAATTTAACTATTGCACTGACAATGAATTCCCCCAAGAAACCAGGAGAAAGATCTTAACTTTAAAGGAAAGGAAATTCAAATAACATGACTAGTTTGCACCTACCAGAAACTATAGGAGGAAGGGAATATGTTCTGAAGACAAAAGCTCAAGATGCAACCCATGGAGACTTACTCTACAAATTAGAGTCTAACTATTAATGAAAAAAAGATAACCATTCAATAAAATAGAGGCTTTTGAAGATGCTTTGGTGCCTTTTTTCTAACTACGTCAATTCTGTGCTCCAGGAATGATTCTCAGCCTCCAAGTTATATATAAAACTTGAATTGCCTTAGGAAATACCATAGAACCAATTTCAGTTTAGATACAGCATTTAGAGACAATATGGTCAAGTAGATAAAGCACTTGACCTGGAGTCAAGAAGATCTTAGTTGAAATCCCACTGCCAGTATTAGCCACATAAGTAACCAAAGATAAGTCATTCAAACTCTCCAGGAAACAGTTTCTTCATCCACAAATTAGAGATGATAATACCTATAGTTCCTGTCTCCCAGAATTATAAAAATCAAACAAGATGCTGTATATATTCTATAACCAATGTCCCCACTTCTTCTCCTCTAACTCTCTTCCAAACTATGTAGTTTAGCTTCTGACCTCATCATTTAATTAGAACTGTTCTCTCCAAAGTTAACAATGATCTCTTAATTGCCAAATTTAAAGACCTCTTCTCAAGCTGTGTCCTTCTTGACCTTTCTAACCCTTTGACACTCTCGATCAACCTCTTCTGCAAAATCTATTCTATCCAGGATTTTGTGACATTGTACTCTCCTGTCTCTTCTCCTACTTAGTCCTCTTCAGTCTCTTTTACTAGGTCCTCATGGCCACTGTCTGAAAATATCTGTTAAGACTACATCTTGGACCCTTTTCTCCCTCAGTACTATCTTGACTGATGATCTCAACAGCTCCCACTGGTTCAATGATCATCTCTCTGAAGATGATTCTCATAACTATTTAAACAGCCCTAACCTCTAATCTGATATCACCCAATACCTACTAAGCATCTCAAAATGATGATTTTATACACTGCACACTCAACATGTCTAAAACAGAATTTGCCTGTTTCCTATGAAAGGCTCACAAACTGGATGTCATCTCAACTCCTCATCTGAACTGGCCTCATACCTTTATTCTGTTGATAAGTCTCATCATTTCTGTTTTCCCAGAATGTCTCCTACAAACTCTCTTCTTTCCACTCAGTCACCAACTTGGGGCAGATCTTCAATGTCTCATGCCTTCTTGGTCTCCCTGTCTCAACTCTATCCCCACTGGAATGCATCCTCTTCTCAACCGCCAAAGTGAGCTTTCTAAAGCACAGCTCTGACCACATTACCCTCTAGACAAGCCTTGATGAAGGTTTTTCAGTTCAAGTGCCCAGAGGGCAACTTCAAGCTCTCTGAGAACATTACCCAAGATAGAAGAGGGAAGAAGTGCTTACTTTGGGTGCCTGGACTGAGGGATAGAGCATGCAAAAAATGTCCTCAGGCATTGGGAAAAGCAGCTCCCAGTACCAGAGTCAGCACTCATGCCAATACTTTGCCAACACTGCTCTAGACCATTGATGGCAAGTCTTTTAGAAACCTTAGAGACCAAGAGCCCAAATTGCAACTCTCACACCACATATAAGCCCCCCCTCCTTGCCCCCAGACTGGGGAGGAAGTGTTCCCATTGGGCTGCTGGGCAGAGGGGTGGGTCATGTCAAAAATGTCCTCAGACATATGTGGAGAGGGGAAAGGAGCACCCCCCCCTCCAGCATGTGTTCCATAGGTTCACCAACATGGCTCTAGTCATTAAATGCAGGTGGCTCTCCATTACCTCCAAGATCAATGATAAAATTATCTTTTGTCACAGTAGAAAAAAGATGGCAGCAGCTGCTACCTCCAGGGCAGTCTAGCAGATACGCTGCTTCACCACTTCAATGACCAGACCATTTGCCAAACTCGTCAGGCCTCCAATTCAATTGTATGGGCTAGAAGGTCGATATGCCACTGCTCTTTATTCTGCTGCATCCAAGCAGAATAATCTGGATGCTGTTGAAAAGGAGTTAATAAGAGTAACAAAACTTTTGAAGGAACCCAAAACAGTTGCCTCTTTTATGAATCCCTATATCAAGCATACCATTAAGATGGCAGACCTAAATGACTTAACAGCAAAAGAAAAGTTTTCCCCCATCACAACCAACTTCATGAAATTGTTTGCTGAAAACGGTCATTTAAACAACACCCCAAGAATTATTTCAGCATTTTCTACTATAATGAGTGTGCATCATGGAGAATTACCATGTTCAGTTACTACTGCATCTGCTTTAGATAGCTCAACTCTTTCAGAATTAGAAGCAGTCCTGAATAACTTCCTACATAAAGGTCAAGTCCTGAAAATGGAAGCCAACACTTATCCTTCAATCTTGGAAGGAATGATTGTTCGTATAGGAGAGAAATATGTGGATATGTCCACAAGAACCAAGATCCAGAAGCTAAACAGGATTATGAGGGAATCTGTTTAAAAGTAATGTTTTTCCACAGTTCATTCTAAAATTTGTGGAAACAATAAAGTACTTTAAAATTTCAAAACAAAAATTATTTGTCTCTTAGAGCCATTCCCATCCTTCCCTCTTCAAGTATTTCCAGTATTTCTGTACTTCATTATTCCTCTGTGAACCCTATGATGGAGATACATTGGCTAACCTTGTTGTTGTTCCTCTCACATGACATTCCTATTCTCTTCTGCCTTTTCATGGACTGACCCTATGCCAAGAGTTCTTTGATTCTTGGTTGCCTTGATTTCCTTCAAGATACAACTAAAATCCTAATATGAACAAGTAGTGTCTTCCCTCTATGATGATCTTTTTTTCACTCTATATATTGTTTGCACACTGTCTCCTCCATTTGAATGTAAGCTCCTTGAGACCAGAGACTATGTCTTTGCCTCTCTGTATTTCCAGAGCTTAGCACAGTGTCCAGCATGTAGTAAGCGCTCCATAAATGCTTGTTGTCTGATTAGCTTTGAAATTTTTAAAGGACTATATAAATATCAACTATTACCCTTCATTCTGTCACACTAATTGGTCTATAATTAAGTCCCTCAGACCAAAAGCAAAAAAGAATTCATGGGGTTTTTTTAATAGCCATTTTGACACTCCCTATTCCAGCACCAAATAACATTCTGAGAATTTTAGTTTCCTGCCCTTCCACCCATAAGTTCAGTGCTAATAAAAACTGTTTAGGTTTCCCTCTTTTAGTGATGCTTCTTTATCAGCTGCGGCTTTCTTTTCCCTATAAGAGATGCTTGATAAAGTTTCCCATTCAACTCAAAATTTATTGCACATTAGGACCAAAACATTGTCTTATTCTCTTCACATGTCTAGAATGTTTTCTTCAGGTGAATTAGCCAATGCCTGGTATTTGTTTTCAAAGAAAGATATCTTCCATTTTTTATAAATTGAATGACATTGGAGCTAATTCACTTCCATGCCAATAGGATTTTGCCATGAATGCTTAATGAACATTCAGTCCATTTGTTCATTGTGATAAATAGTATCTTTGTAACCAGAAAGGATTAATGGAGTCATCCTAATTACAGCATCTTCACTTACTACCATCAGGTGACTTCATCAATTCAATCCAATAAAAAATGCATTAAGTGACTATTATAAGCAAAATACTAGGCTAGGCAGGTGATGGAAACCATGGGTGAAATAAGACACTCAGCGGAATATGTGTTATTATTAACAATTCTCCCTTTCAAGCAAAATTTGTGATACCTAAGTCTATATTCCAGCTACCTACACAGTCCCTTTAGGGGGCATATCTACTGGAGCAAGGGGAAATCACAGATAACCTAGAAATAACTGCAGGGGTGATACCCAAGAAAAATGATGAACTCTTTACCAATCTAGATATAACTAAGCATCCGTCATAGACTTCACTGAGATATTTTGGGCTTTCAGTTCATCTAATGCCTTTGGAGTAGGATATGAAATTGGAGCCATGAGACGGAACAGAGTAGAGATAAAGAAGTCTCCCTACACACTAGCCTTTCACTATGTAATATGTAATTATCCCCAACGTTAGCACCAATACTAAGCCTTCAACTTAAAGCTGCAGCACATCCCTGGACATAAACAGTGCCTTGAAGAGAGATCTGGCAACCAGGTTGTTTCAAAATGTGAATGCTGCAATCGAATTCTACATCTTTCTATAATGTAGCCTTAATTCATTTTTTAACATTAGCATGCAAACATCAGGGTTAAAAGCTCCTTCACTTTTAAGAGATTAAGTACTAGCTTCTTCAGAGAAGTAATATCCTTATCTCTTCTTCATATGAAGTTTTTCAGGTAAACAAGGGATAGATTGGACTCTCCCTTATTCAACACAGCTAGTTGGCTCAGTGGATAGAGAGCCAGGTCTAGCGATTGGGCATCTTGGGTTCAAATCTGACTTCAGATACTTCCTAGCTTTGTGACCCTGAGCAAGTCATTTAATACCTAATTTCCCAGCCCTTATTGATCTTCTGACTTAGAACCAATATTTAGTATTGATTTTAAGAAAGAAGGTAAGGGGGTTTTTTAAGTCCCTTAAGGAAGATGGGTATGCCCATGAAGAGACTATAACAAGGGCTAAGACTGATTCACCTTAGCTAGGATTCCTCAGGACAAAAAGTAGGCCAGTTAAGTCCTCTCCTCATACTGCTTTGCATCTAGGTCTTCCTGAACTTTAAAACTTCTGTGAATATTTCTGGAAATTCTATATTTGATATCAGTTTTTTAGTTCCTTTTGTTTTTTCACCCATTGTGCATGACCACTTCTGACTGCAACATAAGCTACAGCTGACAATAGAACCTGCCCACCTTTGATTTGATTGCCTAGGCTTCTAAATCCCAATACTTGCAACCATGAAACTAAGTTCAAATGACAAAGAAATAATTGTGGCTCTTCATTGAAAATCTGGATTTCTCCTGAGAACCACATTCCATGAAAACCTCTCCAAAGGAAGAAACTTTCCCTCTCAATCTTGCTACCCTTGACAATGCCAAGGGGAAGGTCTACATACTCCTTTCTCTCTAGTGATACTTCTGCCTTTATCGTTCAATGGTCTCCTTTTTTATTTTAAAGATATTTTGGTTTTTTACCAATTACATGTAATGACAAATTTCCACATAAGGTTCCAAAGTTATATGATCCAAATTGTCTCCCTCTTTCCCTTCCCTTCTCCCTCCCAGGGCTGGCAATCAATTCAGTCTGCATTATACATGTATTATCACACAAAACATATTTCTATACTGTTTATTTTTGTAAGAGAATAATCATATAAAACCAAAATCTTGAAACAAACATGTAAAAAATTTCATGCTTTCATCTGCATTCTGATTCCAATAGTTCTATCTCTGGGGACGGATAACATTCTTTGTCATAAATCCCTCAGAATTATCCTGGATCTTTGTATTGCTGAGAGTAGCCAAGCCTTTCACAGTTGATCATTCCACAATATTGCCGAGTTTACTGTGTACAATGATCTCTTGGTTCTGCTTATTTCACTCTGCATCAGTCCATGTAGGTCTTTCCAGCTCTTTCTGAAATCATCATGCTCATCATTCCTTACAGCACAATAGTATTCCATCACCATTGTATAGCATATTTTGTTCAGCCATTCCCCAATTGATGGACATCCCCTCAATTTTTAATTCTTTGCCACCACAAAAAGAGAATCTATAAACATTTTTGTTCAAACAGGTTCTTTCCCCTTTTTTATCACTTTGGGATACAGACCTAGTTATTTTTTTTATTACTGTATTTATTGTTTTATAGCCCTTGGGACATAGTTCCAAAATGCCTTCCAGAATGGCTGACGCAGTTCACAATTCCACCAGCAATGCATTAGTGTCCCAATTTTGCCACATGCCCTCCAACATTTATCACTTTCCTTTACTGTCATATTGATCAATCTGATAGGTATGAGGTGGTAAATGCTTTTTAAAGCCTTGCCTTTTGTCTTAGAAAAGATACTAAGTTCCAAGACAGATGAGCAGTAAGGGCTGAACATTGGGGTTAAGTGACTTGGCCAGGGTGATAAAGTATCTGAAGCCAGATATGAACCCAAGACCTCCTGTCTTCAGGCCTGGCTCTCTATACACTGAATCCCCTGCCTGACCTTGTCAGTTCCTTTTCTATTGAAGTATAATGCTCTCTTTTTATCCATTTTTTTATGGTTTGCTCACCTCCAAGATTCCATTCCACCTTCCTCAATAATGTTAGTTCTGGGATTATATTCTTTTTTACCACCTCATTTCCTGTCAACATCCTCAAAGCTTCAATGTACATGTGGATAACATAGCACCCTCACTTCACAGTTTCTTTGTCTTCTTAACCTCCACCTCTTTCTTCACTCCATTTTAATGAACCATATTCAAGCCACACTTTAAATATCAACATCCATAAATACATATACCACCTACATTGTCATCATCATAATCATCAGAGCTAGTATTTATGGTGCTTAAAAGACAATCTCATTTTATTCTTATAAACCCAGATTTTGCACTTTAAAAGGCTCATCTTTTTGGTACCAATATTCTACTAGTGGTATTATATGGCTGTGAGTCACAGAACACTGTATTCTCTGAAGAACTGGAATTGGGGATCATTGAAAGGGCATGAGTATCACTCAAAGGGCAACAGAAAGACATCTGGTGAACAGGAGCAGACTGCAGCACATCAAAAATAAGGAACTGCAAAGGAGGAGATGGATAGTCTTTTTTTTTTTTTGGTCCAATCCCGTGATTTTATCAATCCCTTGTGTGGTAGCTTCCCGCACTTAATAAATGCCAGCAAGAACCCTGAAACTAATAGTCTTAGAAAATGAACATTCCCTGGGCACTGAAAGGTTCAGTTACCTTCCATGGTCACATAACTAGCAGGTGTCAAAAATAGAACTTGAACTTGAGTCTTCTTGACTCCGAGGCCAGCTCTCTATCCACTAAGGCACACTGGGTAATAGCTGGCATTTATGTAGTATTTCAAATATGATATGTAATTTGATTTCACAATAATCGGGACACAGATATTTTTGTCTTCATTTTACAAACAATGAAACTGAGGCTCAATGTGTGTCATTATTTGCCAATATAAATTCTAATCAAGGACAACTAGAATTTTTTTAAGACATGAGATTATGGTGAAACAAAGCAAAAATCCTTTTTTAATCTAACCAGTCCTATGTACCAGTGTTTCAAACTAGAACCTATAAAAACAAGTATCCCAATATATTTACCAAGCTAATCAAGCCAATGAACTGTGTTTCCTCACTAACATTATTGGAGAACATTGAATTTATATAGTCTGAACTCCTTCTCTGATCCCCCTTATGCCTAATTCAAAATAGCAAGCATATAATATGTCTTTTTAGTTACACATTTCCATATGTCCTATTATCAGATTCCCTTACATGTCAGGTCTTGGGTTCATACAGGAAATAACTGCTTTAACTGAGCCAGTCTCTGTGATAGCTAGCTCTCCATCCCAACACCCTACCTTAGACAGAAAAGGGTATGAGTATGTATGGTGCTGGAGGATAGCGGAGTAGTCACTTGCTACTCAGGCAAGAGAAAATAAAGAGAAGTAATGATGGGCAGGCTTAGTTGCCTACAGAAAACATTGTGCTGGTTCTCACATATGACACAATCTAATTTCTGAAGAGAAATAACCCATTCAGCTAGTTTTTTCCCTTTCTTCATTTTTTCTTTCCTTCCAATTCATATTCCTTCTTTCCTTAAACATTTATGGTGTATGCAATGGACTGTGCTGGGCACACAATCCCTGACACTATCAATATTTCCAAGGTCAGAGTCCAATCTACAAACCTCTCTTTACAAAGAATTGGGCCTTTCCTGTCCAGATCTTTCTCCTTATTTTGAGCAGCTTGGATCTTGGTCCTTTAGGAAGGTCATCATTTCAGTAGGTAGAGGGGCAGAAGATTAATTCCTAGGTAGGTACATGTTTATCATGCCTAAACTTAAAATGCAACTGTAGATTGTAAATTAGAATTGAAGGCATCAAAGGAAGTCAAGATGAGATATGCAAGCAATCTGGACTGAAGGAAGGGAAATGTAAAACCATTAGTGAAAGCAGGCAATGTCTTTATTAAAATGGAATCAGTTGGTTTTATTTTTACGCTGATTTAGTGTCCTAAGGCAGTTTGTGAACCATACCAAAACTTAGCCAAAACATTTGTGCTTTGAAGCCCAGTTAAAGTTTACTTAAATAAGAGTAAAAATTTTCAAGTGTGATTTTATTTAAATGTTTTTGGCAGCACTCTTCTGGAATTTTATCCCAGAAAAGTTACATCAGATCTTCCCAATCACATCTTGAAAAGAGAAGAAGGCTAAAGATGTTTCAAAGAGAACTCAGATATCTAGAATTCTAATTCTGGCTTCTCTGCATGACCTTGGGCAAAGTAATCATCGAATTTTTTTTTTAGTTTCTTGGTTTCTTCATCTAGAAAAAAAAGAAAGTTGTTCAGTTCTTTCTTCATGACCCCACATTTGGAGTTTTCTTTCAAAGTGGTTTACCACTTCCTTCTCTGGCTCATTTTACAGATGAGGAAACTGAGGCAAAAAAAAGGATGAAGTGATTTTCCAAGGGTTACATAGCTCATAAGTGTCTGAGGACAGATTTGAACTCAGGGAGTCTTCCTGACTACAGGCCTGGCACTCTTTCTACTGCACGACCTAACTACCTTTCTTCATTTATAAATTGGCACAAATAATGCAATTCCCTTCTGCTCCCCAAGTAATTGTGAGGGTAATATTATTCAGTGTGTAAAAGTGTTTTGAAAACTAGAATTATGCTATACAAGTATAAGACATTTATATTCATCTTTTTAATAACAGATAATGATTTGTGAAAGTGTAATATATACATATATATGTATATATATATATATATATTTTTATAACCCCTTACCTTCCGTCTTGAAGTCAATACTGTGTATTGGCTACAAGGCAGAAGAGTGGTAAGGGCTAGGCAATGGGGGTCAAGTGACTTGCCCAGGGTCACACAGCTGGGAAGTGTCTGAGGCCAGATTTGAACCTAGGACCTCCCATCTCTAAGGCTAGCTCTCAATCCACTGAGCTACCCAGCTACCCAGCTGCCCCCGTGAAAGTGTAATATTAAATGTTAAAATGAAAATAATCTGAAATTTGTTTCTGAAGTCTTTGGGGGGGATAATTTTAAAGTAATACAGAAAACTTCTGTCTGTATAGGATGTTACTATTTCAAAGTCCTTTCAAATACATGATCTTATTTGACAATAACATTACTGGCACAGAAGGCAGTATGAAGTAGTGGAGAGAGGGTTAGCCGCAACATCAGGAAGGTATGAATTCAAGTCTCATCTGTAACACATATTTTATTTGCTGTGTGTCCCTGGGAAAATCTCTTAGTTCCTCAGTGCCCCCAAGTGACCCTCTAAGGCTCTAAATTATAGAACAATTGTTGGTCTGCATTATTGAAGTGAGCTTTTCCAGCTGGAGTTCTTTTCACTGATGAAATTACAGGTCTGGTCCCAAAAAAAAAAAAAACTAAATGAGCCTAAACCAGAACAAGAGACAATTAATGAGCAAATACTTATTTCTACTAAAGGTACCAAACACCAGGAAAAGTATGACAACTGGCATTTATAGCATTGCGTTTAAAGTTTACAAAATACTTTGCATGCATTATTCCTTTTAAGTCTTACAATAACCCTGACAGGTTAATGCTATCAGTATTCATATCTTTATTTTACAGATGAAGAAACTGAGGCTGAAAAGATTAAGTCAATTACTCACAGTCACAAGAAAGACGGGACTAGGCTTTGGAGACTGCTGATGGCACAATGAATAAAGTTCTAAAACCTGAGTTCAAATCCAGCCTCAGACATTAACTAGCTCTAGGTAACCCAGGTAAGTTACTTGACCATTATTTGTCTCAATTTCTTCAAACATAAAATGGAGATAATAATAGCACTTAATTCTCAAAGTTGTTGTGAAGATCAAATGAGACACTATTTATTAAGCTCTCATTAAGCTACTACAAAGCTCTTAGCACAATGCCTGGCAGTATATAAATACTTCTCTTTGCCTACTCACAACATCTGAAGATTGAGTTGTAGGGATCTACTAAATTACAATTTAATACCTTTCTGGTTAATTACAATCAAAATGTTTTCTCTTTTCTCCCCAAGTATGCTAAAAGTTGCTTAACAAAGGATGCTGAATTGTCCTCTGTGTTATTTTGTTGCTATCAATAAGCAATATAAAAGCCTAAACCACAGAACTTCTGACAAATCCTCAAGGCACCTTTTTTCTGTTTAAATTAAATCTGAATTAGTTGCACGTTTTGTTGAACTACTAACATTGTCCACATGTTTTATTTCTTTCAAGTTGAAAATGTTTTCTATTAGATATTTCTAACACAATCGAAATCTGTAAAATGCCCAACAAAGAACTCAGACAACTACTTTTCCCCATTTGGAGTCATAAATCATATTTACAAAATCTAATCCTTAAAGAACTTGTATGAACCAGGGGGAAGGGAGATAAGCAGATTATAAGATTTCCTGTATTCCTTTTTAACTCCATTCCTAATAAAAAGACTCAGGATATTCACTTTGTCAATATATTCTTTGATTAGGTCCTGACAAACAAAATTTTTGAAATGAAAACCTAGAGGAGATTGTTCTTAGGAGTTGCCAGAATCCTAGTGAAACAGCAATACAATCACTGTTATACTAGATAGAACAGACAGACACACCAGAGAAAGATAATTTCATATAAACTCCATCCAGTCTATACTATCTACTCCATAAGAAATGTGGTTCATATTACCAGGCTTTTATTTTCTTGGCATAACTAAAGTTTCCCTGTAAATATCTTTAAGTAATTAACTTTTTTGATGGATAGTGACTCTGTGATTCTATCAGCCAGAGTATGATTCAAACACATCCTACAATTCCAGCCATGGGGAACAACCCCACAGCCATCATGACTGTGACTGAATCATCAACAAACATATCACCGCATTTCAGCTACACTATTAAACAACCACCATACATACTTTAGAACCTTCCAAGTAAAGACACGTCATGAAAAGACCATCAAGAAATACCCAAATTGCATTGTTCAACAATCATTATCAAGTTACTTTAGAGATAATAGGAAATAAAGCCAGGAAGTAGTAACTGCAGATATTCAAGCAAATGAATAATCACCAATAGGGAATGTTAACAATTCATTAATCATTGCCCTTTTGATTCAGTCATTGAGTAAGTTCTAAGTCTGACTAGATGTCCTATCTTTTGGCCAATGTCTCCATTCTGCCCACAGGAATGCCATGAAAGACAAATGCTTTGCTAAAGTCCATATGCACTACTTAAGGTCTTCTCCTTGCCCACTAACAGAAATAATCTTTCGTAACCTTTTTTACCAATCCTTAGTAAAAGGAAAGGAGGTCAACAGGCATGGCCTGTTCTTTATTTTTCATCTCTATCTATCTGTCTACCTATAATTTACAATTGCTCTTAATGATCTTCATTTCCCCTGTTCTGCTTAGCCCTAGAAGAGAGAACTAAGAACAATGGGTAGAAGTTATAAAGATACAAGTTCAGACTTGATGAAGCAAAAATTTCCTGACAGTTGGGTCTGTCTCAAAGTGGAATGGGCTGTTTTGAGAAGTAATGAGCATCCCTTCTTCATGGGACGCTTTCTCACACTGGATGACCACTAGTCAGGTATATTACCTAAGGGATTCCTATTCATGTGAATGACCTTTGAGCACTCTTCCAACTCTAAGATGCTTAATTTCTGTGACATCCAGCATCCATTGATCTTCCAGCTCTAGCACATTTGAAGTCTAATAACTTGGCTCTTCTGCCAAAGCTGCATACAATAGCCTCAGGGTAATGGTGAACTGTGGAGACCCAGCTCTTTGAAGGAAGACTTCAAACTCTGAAGTAACTGTTGATAGACTAGGGAGATTTCTTATGTATCGCCAGGCCCTACCCTCAAAGGCTACAAAGCAACTGTGGGGGAAAGTGAGGAGGGTGTTGGTGGCTCTGTTCATTTTACAAAGAGGAAGGACTCTACCTCCTTCCTCTTTACCAACCCTAGAAGCCCTTCCAAAGACACAACTCAGGGGGTAAAGGGCTGAACAGCAGCAGGGGTACACCAAGGAGGAACAGCTAATTTATATTTTCTTAACAATCTTTTTATTAACCTGAGAGCAACTAATTTGTAATAATTTTATGAGAACATTGAGTTCATCATTACAACTTTATACAAATTAGTATACACAGGAAGATGAGAGAGAGATTTCTATGGTTCTTTTTAAGTACAAGGAAGAGCTAAAAGGTAATGGATAATAATCATTTAGTTTTACTTAACCTTCTAGAGATTCTCTTCCTCCCAATGACCCTTTGAGGTAAATAACACATATTACATGTAATTCATAGTTTACAGATAAAAAAATACTACGAGTGAGAAAATTTAAGCGAATTACCTAGGATGTCCCTGATATTAATAATTATTGAAGCTAAAATTGGAAGTTAGGTGCTATGACTCTAAGATCAGTGCTCTCACAATCTTGCCATGGCATTCATTCTGTGGCCTGTGAAAAGCAGGCTGCTTTTCAGATCTGATCCAGACTGTTCAACCCCTGAAGTGACCTCATCTAAGTCCTCGAGGAGAAAGAATATCCTTAAACTCATCTCCCTTACTAGGAAACAGAAATTTTCCCATTTTCTTGACAGACAAGCCACCCTATAGTCAACTTTAGTTATAGTCTCTAAACTAAACAGAAAAATATATTCCCCTAGGACAATATCTACTTTTCATGATAGGTGGCATTTGTTTACTTAGTGACATAGTGCTCATTAAACTATGTGTCCCTTAGCTTTGCAAGATTCTGGAAATATCCCTAAAAAGTATATCCTACTTCTCTGTCTTTGACTGGTATCAGTAGTGTTCTTTAACAGTCAGAGAGTACACCAGATCTGATGTTAAAGAACCTGTGTGCAAATTCCTACATTCCTTGTGCAAATCACTCAATCTCTCTTGACTTAATTTTCTCACCTGTAAAAAGAGAGTTGGAATAGATGAGAAAATTCAATCCAACAACCATTTGTTAAGTATCCAATGTGTACGAGGTGCTGTGCTAAACACCAAGGATAGAAAAGACAAAGAGAAAAATAGTCCCTGACCTTAAGGAGCCTCTGTCCTGCTACTCTGATCTGGCATGTAATAAGAGACACATTTATAGGATAAATGAAGGAAGAGGAAGAGAGTGTTGACAATGAAGGGAGGCAGGGAAGAGCTTCTTATAGTAGGTATCTCTTTAGGAGGCAAAAAGGATGAACCATGAAGGAAAGGAAGAATTCTAAGAAGCCAAAGTAAACAATGCACTCCAGGCACAAGGGAATAAGCCATGGAAGAAACACAAAAGCACAGAGAGGCAGATAATGGAAAACATTCAACTAACAAGTGGGCTAGTCTGGCTGGAAAGTGAAATGATGATCTACCAACTCGACACATTGAAGACTTTTCTTTGGGTCTTACATTGTATGAACCTCAACCAGTAAAGCATGAGCTCTTGGACTATTTCTCTTGTTATTCCTCATTCTTACCACATAACTAGTTTACTTCCTTCCCAAATCATAAATCTCCTAGATAACAGCCTTTATTTTAATAAATAATGTTTTACAAATTTAATTTTTGCTTTCTAACTACTCGCATTTCATAATTGTTAACAAAAATACCATCTTTTCAGTCACCATATCAATTAGAATTAGGTATCTATTCTCATTAATTTTTCCTCTATATTTATCCTACCTTGCTTCTGATTTTCCCCTCAATATACTGCATAGAGGTCTTGCCATATTTCCTTATATTCCTCATATTTGTCAGTTTTAATCACATTATGTAAATGTACTAGAATTTAATTATTTTGTTAACCACTAACTTAGCAATACTGTTAGACATTTAGGTGACTTCTAGGTCATTGTTTCACAATTACAAAAATGTTGCTATGAAAATATTTTAACAGAAAACTTGCTTTGTTTTGTTTTGTAACACTTTCAGGGAACTGTCTTAACAGTGGAATTACTGGGTAAAAACATTTTTTTTATGACTTTTACTAAATGCTGCAAGACTATTCTAAAAAAAAAAAAAAAGCATTCAACCAAAACTGAATGTACCTAATTCTGAATAGCCCTCCCAGTACTGAGTTTCACTGCTTTTAATTATTTTTGTCAGTTTGATGAATATAAGATGGAATCTTGTAGGTATTTGAATTTATAAAACATCGATCATAGGTTAAACATTTTAAGGGATTGTTAACAATTTGTGTTTCTTCTTTTGAAAACTGTCTATATCATTTGGCCATATGTCCTTAAACTATTTTCCCTCATGAATTTTTAATGATTCCTCATATATTCTAGAGGTAGAATTTTTTATCAAATATGTATAATATAATAAATTTTATCTAATATATGCCATAAATATGTGCCCAATTTATTTTTCTTTTAATTATATATTTTTGTACAGAAACAGTTTAATGTCATCAAGTATGTCCAACTTTAAAAAAATCCTTTCTTATTGAATATAAAAAGAAAGAATCCTCTGCCCTCCACAACTGAGATAACTAAAATATTCTACTTCATTCTATCTTTCATGTTTAAGTCTAAGATTTTTTTATGCCACACTTCAGGAAGTCATCATTAGGAATATGCTATAGCTTACATATAACTACAACAAATGTATCTTCCTTGTTCTTTGGATCATGCTCAATTTTTATTATTAACATAGTTTGCAGTACACTTAGCATAATTTAATGGTTTCTAAATGACTCATTCATTATTATGATTAGCTTTTACAATATGCTTTAAATGCGTATGAGTTTGAACCCTAGACAGATTAAGTACTGATACCAGGATACATCCTGAAACTTGTTTTCCTTAAACAAATGCCCACTATCTTCTTGAATCTTTGTTATTTTCATCTTTCTTACAAAAGCAGAGAACAGAATGTGCAGCTGCGTGACCTGGGCAGTGTAACATGGCCTTTGTCCACAATTAATTATCAAATCAAAGTCTGAGATTCAGCCTTCTCCTAAATCATCTTCCTGATGTCAATGATAGTATTCTTTTCACCATCTCTCTGAGTTCCCATCGACTTTAGCAGCATTTGAAATATCCTCTTGATGCAATCTCAGTGACTGCTTCATCCTCATGCTCAATTGCAAGCTTCTCTCTTCATCCCCGTCTTTAGTTTCATAAAGTAATATGATAGTGTGACCTTTTAGAATAATGTTGAAGAAAACTATTTAGGCCAGATTATGGTTTTTTTCCACTACCACTTTGTTCTGCTATTTGTTTGCTTCTTGGTTCCCCATAGTTCCAGACACTTGGAAGTGGCAATGTGCATGCTAGGCAATGGGCCGTTTTGCTCTATTTAGTTCTTTCATGGAAGGAATTGGTTTTCTTGATTCAGTTAAATTCAACAAAATTTCTTAGTACCTACTGTGTGCAAGACATTGCATGCTAGTGCAGAGGATACAAGGACCAAGTCAAAACAATCTCTGCTTTCAAGGAGATGATACTCTACTCAGGGGAAGAACATGTGCATGGATAAATAAGCAGATTTTTTAAAGGAAAAAAAAGCTGATGAGTGTGGTTGGGGTTGGGGGGGGGAGGGGAGTTCTGTTAGGAAGGTTTCAAGTAGGAAGTGTTTGCCTGAACTGTACTTTGAAGAGAAAATAAACAAGGATTTCTATGAGAAGGGAAAGCATTGTAGGCTACAGGGACCACTTGAGAAAAGGCATCATGATAAAAGATGTGAGAAATATCATGGGAAAAGAACAGTTAGCAGGCCAGTTTGAAAGGAATGAACAATATGGGAAGGAGAGTACTGAAATAAAAATGGATAAATAGGTGGGAGCTAAATTGTAGAGCATTTTAAATGCCAGGCTGAGGATTTCATATTTTGCTCTAGAAACAATAGAATTAATTATGTTTTTTTGAGAAAGAGTGGCAAGTTCAGATCATTGTTTTAAACTTCTGTATGAAGGGGTGATTGGAGAGAGGACAAGACTGGAAGCAGAGAAGCCAATTAGGAAGTTATTATAATAGTTTAAGGACAGCTATGTGGTGCAATAGATAGAGTGTCCGGCCTGGAGTCAGGAAGACTCATCTTTCTGAGTTCAAATCTGGCCTTAGACATTTACCAGCTATGTGACCGTGGGAAAGAAAGTCATTTGACCTTGTTTGTCTCAGTTTCCTTGCCTGTAAAATGAGCTAGAGTAGGAAATGGTTTACTATTCCAGTATCTCTTCCAAGAAAACCAAATAAAAGGGGATCACAAAGAGAGTTGGACACATCTGAAACAAATAACAACAAATGATAATCTAAGCAAGAGATAGTGAGATTCTGGTTTAGAATAAAGTTTTTGTGAATAGACAGAAGATGGATGAGACAAATGTTATGGAGGAGGATCAGTTAAGAACTAGCAACTGACTAAATATGAAAGGGTTTTAAGAAGAGGAAAGAGTCAAAGATGATCCTCAAATTGTAAGCCTGAATAAATGGGAAAATTATAAGCAGTTTTTCTCAACAGAAATAATATTAATCTAATTAGAAGAGATATCAAAAAGAAAAACAGAATTTTTATAAAAGTCAATTGTGTAAATTGCACACATCACTACAAGGACATGGGAACTTTAAAATCTTCCTTTAATTTCTCTTCTTACTAAACTTCTTTAGGTTCTTTTCTTCTCAGTCAGTCAGTATGCATTTATTAAGCACATTCTATGTGCCAGGCCCTATACTAAGTGCATGAGATACAAAGAAAGACAAGAAGATCCCTGTTCTCACAGAGTTCATATTCTAATAGAGGAAACATCATGCAAATTGATGAACATTCAAGATATATACAGTGCAAATGGAGAATAATTACAGAAGGAAGAAAGTGCCAGGTCGAAGTTGGGGACATGGGGAAAAACCCCTGTTCAAATTTTCAAGTTGTTATTAAACAAAGAACCTGGGTCAGTTGATCTACAGTTTAAAAAAAAATCTGGATTTAAAAGCCTGTATAAACCAAATGGAGTCTTGGAGGAATGGAGGTATAGAGATGACATGGTCTTGCAGAGTAGAAGGGAGACCCCATGTAACCTATCCTGGCTTCCAAGCTGCCTACTTCTGCTGATGGCTTCTATCCTCCCCATCATTTCAGACTCAAATTCTTTCTGCTCTTTTCTATGCACTTAATCAGCATCTGAAATCCTACTGCCTGCCTCTATAATATGAGTCGTATTTTTCCCCTCTTCTCTGTTCATGCTCTAATTACACCAACTGTGACCACATGAATTCAAGTTCTTATTATCTCTCCCTGGCAAAGAACTTTCTAGCCGGTTTCAGTGCCTCCAGTTTCTCCTTTTCCAACTCATTCTTCACACAGGTTCTTAATGTTCAGGTTTGACCATGTCATTCCTCTACTCATAAAGACTTCCCACTACCTACTGGTGAAAACACAAACTCCTGAACCTACCCTCTAGATTCTGGTTGCACACACTCCTTTCAGACTCATTTCCCATTACTCTTCGCACACTATGTATATTCTAACTCAAGTGATCCCCTAATTATTTCCAGATCTTTCTTTTTTCTTCTCTTGGTTCTTTGCATTTATTCTTGAAGGCTATCCTCCATGTCTAGAAGGCACTACTCTCTCCACATTTCTACCTGCTGAAATTCATCTCTTCCTTTAATGTCTAGCTCAGGCATCACCCCCTTTATGAAGCTTTCCCTCATATACCCAGCTCAAAGTAATCGCTCCCTCCTCAGAACATCTCATAGCACTCTGGAGCTCTCCTTTGCCTTTTTTCACATTCTTTGTTGTTGCTGTTCAGTCATTTCCAACTCTTTGTGACTCCATTTAGTTTTCTTGACTGAGATACTGAAGTGGTTTGTCATTTCCTTTTCCAGTTCATTTTATAAATCAATGAAACTGAGGTAAATAAGATTAGGTGACTTGTTCAGGATCACACAGCCAGGAAGAGTCACAATTTACCTTATATCAGACTTATTTGTGGGCATGACCTATAAGATTCTTAAAGTCAGGCATGAGGTTGATTTTCATCTTTTCAATCTCAGTGTCTATCCCATAATAAATTATTATTTGTTTTTTTGAAGATTAAACTAATTTCAAAAGAAAGTAATTCAGAGATTTTCTTATTTCTTTATTTCTAGTATGGTAAGTGCAATTGCTAATTGAGAGGCAGAAATATTCTAACCCACTCTCACAAAAAAGAAGCCTGTATTTCCCAATACTTCACATGTTGTTCCAAGTTTAACACTAGAATTTCAAAGGCATGTGATCTCCAACTTACTAATATTTAGTCTGGGATCCTAAACAGTTCTATGCTTTATTTTTTTAACTCAAAAGGAAAAAAAATTTTACTTTGTTAACTATTTTTTAAAAGTCTATAAAGTTCTAAACTAAATCATCTGATGGAAAGGTAAGTTTGGTGACAAATAAACATGATATTGGCTATTTTAGCAAAGCCTCCAATTGCACCTGGGTTACTTTTCTATATGCTCAATAACAACTCAGTCAACTTTTCTTCTTCATTGAAAATAAAAATTTTTCATTAAGAACCCCCAAATAATAAATGTTTCCCTTCATTAGTTCACATTGTTCTAGTTTCTGCCTTCTAACACATGACAACAAATAACTTTTCAACTTTTTAAAGAAAAAAGCAAGCCATACTGAATGAGTATGTTTCTTGCATATTTACAGTTTTTCATGGAATAATTTCTTAGCAGTATATAAATTATATTATATTATAGGGCATGAAATTAAAAGGAAATGGCAGCAGAATCAAATGCAAATGAAAGAAGCCTTTTGGTAAAAGAAATGGGTGCAAATCTTTGTGTGTTTCAGTTAATTTATACTTGAAACATATATAACACTTCAAGAGGTTCTAAAATTATATTAAAAGGCGTAGCTGGTGTGCTCTAGCAAATTGTTTGCTGAGTCCGGCATTAGGAAGATCCAAGTTCAAGTCGTGTCTTAAATTCTTACTAGCTGGATGACTTTAACAAGTCATTTCCTAGTCTTAGTTTGTTCATCTGTTATGAGGACTATACTATCTACATCATTTATTTTCAGGATTACATAGCTCAAACAAGATGATGTAGCACTATGCAAAGCTGAAAGTGCTATAGAAATGCTATTATTATTTATGTTAGTGTTAGGGCTGAAGCCAAAGAATCATAGATTTTTAGAGCTGGAAGGGTCTTTACTTAGAAGCCATCTAGTCTAACCATTTCATTTGAGAGAGAAATTAAATGATTTTCCCAGACTCATGCTGGCAATGAGTGACACAGAGAAGAATGAAGTGAACACAGGTATGAGTAATTCTATTACCATTTTGGAGAAATCTCTTATATTCATAATGGTAATTAATCATATTTCAAAAAGAATTTCAGTTACACAAAAGAGGAATCATTTTACAGTGAAAAGAGTGTTGAGTTTGGAGGCCCTGAGTTTGAAAACTGGTACTGGCATTTTCCTTTGTGACCTCAGAGAAGTGGCTTAACCTCTCAGGGCCTCATTTCCTCATCTGTAAAATGAAGGCGGTAGATTAGATGGTCTATAATCCCTTCCATTGCAAGTTTCATGATCCTATAATTCTGAGAATTTATTGACTCCTCCAAGGATTATTCACCAAGGGATCAGTAAGGGAAAAAACACAGGACACAGTCCTTGACCACAGAAGGCTCACAGTTCCCTTGGGATGCCAAAGCTAATATTCATGAAATATTTAGAGAAAATGCAAAACATTATTTTCTACATTGCTAACTTAAGCATAATCAGGGTGTCATTTTATGATGCAAACATCGAGTGCTACATTCATTCAGGAAGGGAGAGACCTATGGTGATTTGGCTTATTGGGATATACCCTGCATCTGGTTTCTTAGCCAACTTCTCCCCATTCTCTCCATTTATCTATCTGGAGGTCACTAAGGTTTATGGTGTCATACCAAAGATTTTATAACCAATCTATGTTGACCAATGAAACCAACCCCTTTCTTCTTTTAAAAATAATTTCCTAAGTTCAAATTTGGCCTCAGACACTTCCCAGCTGTGTGACCCTGGGCAAGTCACTTGACCCCCATTGCCTAGCTCTTACCACTCTTCTACCTTGGAACCAATACACAGTATTGATTCCAAGATGGAAGGTAAGGTTTAAAAAATAAATAAATAAATAATTTCCCCAGTCATTTAATATTCCCCAGTAAACACACAAAACAAAAACAAAAAATGACTTCTCCAAAAATACTATATAATGTGGACAATTTAGATATTTTTGAAAGAATACATCCTTTAACAACATAATAATAGCAAAAATTTATTTGTTCTGTGTTCCTTTCAGATATCTTTTGTGCATTTTAAATTAATATTCAATAACTAACTAGGACAAAAGAATTGCCTGAATTCATCCCTGTCGCAGGTCCAAAACAAAGAGAGGGAGGAGTTACAGCCACTAAATACAATCACGCAAAACATGGGAATACAGGAAAGGGGAATTTTGGGAAATATTCAGGGACTTCTGGGGGATGAAGTCCAAAGGCTCAAAATCTCCATTTATATACTTTGCTATTTGTATACATATTAAGCAAATGAAGATTATTTTTATGGAAATTTTCAGCTTTACTAAAAAAATTTACATATAACCCACAGACCAAATGAAAAATAAAATGAGCATCCTTTACTCCTAAATCATTCTTTTTTTTTTTTTTAAATTTACCTTCCATCTTAGAATTAATACTGCCCATTGGTTCCAAGGCAAAAGTGCAGTAAGAGCTCAGCAATAAGGGTTAAGTGGCTTGCCCAGGATCATACAAGAAAGTGCCTGAGGCCAGATTTTAACCCAGAATCTTCCATCTCCAGGCCTACCTCTCCATTCACTGAGCTACCTAGCTTCTCCCTAAATCATTTTTCAGTTCAACTCTTTTATATTCTCAACCTTCTCCACCCCTTGGCTACACACACAGGCAGATAGACACACACATGTATATGCACACCCATACACATGCACAGATAACAGGTACAAAGAGCTAAATAAATGATCATTGCTCTTCCCTTCAACTATGACCATTATACACTGAGGCAATAATGGGCCATGCAATACCCAAAAGAGGCGAAAGCTAGAAGATGAGTAGAAAGAATCAAGTCAGAAGAAAAGATAATCCCTCTGGAATAATATCTAGTAGATCCTTGTACTCCTGTCACCCCCTACAAGAGGAACCTTTATTGACAAATGAAGTATGGTATTCGAACTCAAGCCCATAAGGAGTGTATGAGTGTAACATGGTGTATGGCATAGCCCTCACTTAACCAGCAAATACAACCAAAGGTTAGAAAAATATCCTTCATGTAGCAAAACATAGCAAAATTGCAGAGATGAAATGAAGTAAAGGGCTGGTCATTTAGCTACTCTAGTCTAAATATGAGCAAAAAGAACACTGAAATGGGACGATGTGGAGGATGCTCTCTCCAAATTCTCATTCAAGCGATTTGTGAGTCTGTTCCTGAATTAAGAACAAGAGCAAGTTCTCCCTACAATGCATAAAGGCTACATCATTCAGGAATGAAAATCCTTTGGGTACCCCAGGAACTGTAATTGCTACCACTCTCTTCTCTTATCTTTAAGATACCAAAAATGATCTCTAAAACCGGAAATAAACAAGGTCCTAGTTTTATAGGTGACTCAAGGCTGTGTCAGCATGACATCACTATTTCTAAGAGCATAGTAAGTTCTACCCTAACTGCCTGCTTGGTAGACAAGCATACAATAGTGAATGAACGGTGCCGGTTCATACTCTTAAATCCCTGAGTAAGTAAATGGTCAGGCCTTTTCTAAGTTATGAATAAATGCATATGGTTGACAGCTTGCTCACAGACATTCTCATCTGCCTACCTAGTGTAGTATTCATTTTGTAGTTTAGAATTCCTCTTTATTACCATTCTCAAGTTAGGAGCCACAACCATCTTTGCTGCTATTGATCTCCCAAAATAATAATAATAAACTTCCTTCTATCAGCTTTGAAAGCAAAGGGCAAATAGATCACTTTTAAAAACTCAGAAAGGTCAAGAGACTTAATGTCTCGTAAAGAAGATATTTTGTACCCAGAGAGAAATGCAAAATGGCACTTTGCTCACTATGACTCTGACTTAAAGAAGCAGCTCATTCCCTCCCTTGTAGCTAGATTCCTTGGATCTAGGGTCAGCTCCACCAGCAAAGCCTATGTCAATATAAATATAAAAATGTAAAATATTTTACATAATATAAATATTATATTTTAATATAAAAATCTTCCTTACTCTGTTCCCCAAAAGCAGCTTTAGTAACTTAGCTGTCTGTTTTAACCTAAGCTACATTAGTAGCTAGGCAAATAAAAAAATCATTGCCCTCCCTGTAAGTTTGTAACAATAAAAGACCAAAGTTACAATTAGCTTAGTGAAAATAGTCATTTAGAAGTGACAGAAATACATTTTATTTCACTCTCAAAAAATGCTGCTTTCCAATAGAATATTACAACGGCCATTACAGAAGCAGATTTTCCTGCCTTTGCAAAAGAGCATGAAATTTGCTACTTACCAATGCAGGCGTGGACTCTCACTGAGAGTTGGGTCCTTAGGATTATGCTATGCTTCTTGCCCCTCCTAGAGAAAGTGAAAACACACTATGAGCATCAGAGAAAATCTCAGTTTGTTCCTGCCAATGTACAGTGATACTCCCAAGCACAAAACTAATTCTTCTATTTGTAACGATAAGTAATATTATATAGCTATTACTAAGTGCCAGGACATCATGTTAAGCTCTTTACAAGTATCTCATTTGATCCTTACAACAATCCTAGGAGGTAGGCATCATTTTTTATCCCCATTTTATAAATGAGAAAATTGAGGCAAATAGAGGTTAAGTGATTTGCCCAGGTATGCGTCTGAGTTCATATTTGAACTTAAGTCTTCCAGACTCTAGCCCTAGGACTTTAAACACTGTTCCACCTAGTTATATTAAGAATATTCTTTCTTGCAGGAGCTCAAATTCAGTGGATGCTTTTTAAAAATAATAATAATATGTCTGATGGCTATACAACAATTACAGGTGGCCAGTTGTTTCACTGGTCTTTTTAACTCCTTTTTTTCCCTTTAAGATGACCAAATCCTGAGAATTCAGGGAAAATTTAAGCCTAATATTCTTTCCCAATTTCTTTTTTTTAAGTCAGGATAGCTGAAAGATATGTTTTCAGATGCTAACTTTAACCCACAAAACTACATTAAATATGATTTATGAGTGGTATATCAACAGAAATAGTTCATCAAGATTGACATGTATATCAGATTGCCAAACCCTGAAAAATTATTTCATCTTCAAGGCTTGCATGCTCTCATAGATTTACCATTTTGGGAAATTTTAGAATTCTGTTTCCAAAATGTAAAATCTCTGAATTGTGTCTGTTCCAAAACAAATCACGTCCACAGCTATTTTTACATTTCTAGAAAATAAAATTTAAAAGGGAATGCATGTCAGCACAATTAGAAATTAATGGTTCGGGTTTAGTTTCTTCTGTAATCAATGCAAGAAAATGCAAGGCACAGAGAAAGATTTTGAGGCTCAAAGTAGAAAGAACCAAATGTAGTCTTCTACTTTGTATCATTGGTTACTTTTTAATTCACTTCTTATTGAGAATAAACAAAGTGAGAGTCTTTTCTCATGCTGAGCTTTGGGCACTCCTACCCAGGGTGTCTCTTGTCAGTTTGTTTCTGAAAAGTGCAGAATTCTCATTGACTTCCTGAAGTGCAGAGCAAACCACAAAAATGGAGAGTAAAGTGAACAAAGTTAAATCAGTATATAAACCCCCCCAAAATTCTGGATTTGGATGTTTATTTTTCATAGAAATAGCATCATTTCCACTCCATTCCTAAAAGAATTTCTAGAAGAGAAAGCAAGACAATGAAGAGAAGGATGGTGAAACCTGTTAGAGAAGAGATTTTTGCTCTGCGGCACAGCATAAACAAATTTATCTTTAATGTTCTTAAATGCAGGTATCTTAACAGAAGAGCCCTCCTCAAGCACACTCTACTGGATACTCGGTCCATACCATAATATCAGCCCAAAGATATCATGGAATTTTCTTATCATTCCCACTTAAAACTGATAATATTTACCCTTAAAGTGAGGTTAAGTTGCCTCTCTGCAGAGTTCACTGTTAATTTATGGGATAAGTTATATGACTTTTTTCTGAGACCAGACACAGATACTGAAGGAGCTTAAACGCTTTCAGGTGACTTGTTTTTTGGTGTAGATATATGATCTCCTTGTTATATAGAGCTCCAAGTAAGGAAATTCTCTACACCACTGCAGATTGATAACAGTTGATGTTGTTTATTTTTGACACTTTGTTTTTCTCCCAACTACAAGCATAAACAATTTTTAATATTAATGTGGTTTTTTTTTAATTTTTGAGTCCCATATTCTCTCCCTCCCTCCTCTTCCCACCCTTTTGAGACAGTAAGCAATCTGATTATAGATTTTACATGAGCAATCATGTAAAAAAATTTTTTTCCTAATTAGTCCTTTTGTGGAAGAAAACAAACAAAAAAATGAAGAAAAAATTAAAAAATAGCATTTTCCATTTGTATTCAGAGTCCGTCAGTTCTCTGTCTGGAGACAGAAGGCATTTTTCATCATAAGTACCAGCAACTATTGTTCTGTAATTTTAATCTTAGAGTGGCCTGAAGCCCCAAGAGATCACAAAATCAGTAGGTTTTAGAAGTAGGACTTGAACCCAGGACCTTGTAACTCCAGGATGATTCTCCAACTGTGACTCTTCAAGTGAATAACTGAAAATAATTTACTTTCTCTTTTCTGTAGAAAATATAATTATTTTCTTATCCCATTAGATTCATCAGTTTGTTATTAAGTACCTACACTACACACAAAGCATTGTCCTAATTGCTAGGAATATAAAAATGAAACATGATACAGACCTGGGCACCAAAGAGCTCACAGTATAAAATGAACTACATACAAACAAGCAAGCACATACACACACACACACACACACACACACACACACACACACACACACAAACCCCTCTATCTATCAAACTATATAGAGGGTAAAGAGGAGGGAGGAAGGAGAGAAAATGAGCATAAAATTTAGAAAGCTGTGAAGTGCATGAGAGAAATAAAACAGAAAAAAAACTGAGAGATTTAATAGGGGAAGAGACTATTGATTGCTGGTGGAATTGAAGATGGTATCAAGGCTAATTCTTACAAGAGAAGAATTAGAGACGGTAGGCCCAAACTTATAAAAGGAGGTAAGGTCAGAACCCAATTGGCAAATAGCTACATGAAAGACTTCAACTCTTCAATATCTCTATGATCTCTATCCATGTCGATATTCTCTTCAATGTATTCTCACACCTATGAAAGTTGTCATTCAAAAAATGTATAATCAAGAAAAGGAGGGAAACCAAGAGTGAATGATAATAAATGATTACTATTTGCAGATCTTTATACACATGGAAGTTAAAAGATCTATGAAAAGACCTCTAGTAGGTTGAGGAGATCCTCTTTAGATAATTTACAGAAAGACACAGAATCAAAATCATACACACAATTAAAAAGTATGAGTTGGCTGTAATCTGCGCTTTTTGAGGATAACCACCAATCCATTGAAGCATTTAAGTTTTATATTCTTCTCATAAGATAGTTCTGAAGTAAATCTTTATTATTACTCAACAGTTTACAGAAGTGAAATCAGGATTGAAAAGTTTAAATTATTCACCTAGGGTAAAAGAGCTAATAAATAGGTTGCTGGAGCTAGAATTTTGAATTGAGCATCTTTGACTCTCCAACCAAAGTTAAGCTATCAGTTAAAATTTACACTATAAGGATATACAAAAGGAATATCTTCAGCCAAAATTAGTCTAAAGTAAAAGAGTTAACAGAACCTGTAAAAGTTAGATTCTTCATTAGTATATCAGGGACCTATTTCACTGGATTGTGAAAACCACTTTGGAAGCCACATATCACTATAAAAAGAATAAATTACTCTTCTACCATCAGAGAAGGAGACAAAGAAGGAACAGGCAGGTAGAAAAAAATCAAGTGTATTGATCAGGGAGATCAAAGAGGAAGAGAGTTTCATTATAGGACTCCTTGCCTATCATTTCCTAACTTCCTGTCCCAATCTAGTCCCTTATTCATCAACATTCATTCTTTACACCCTTGACACATTAAGCTTCCTAAAACTTTACTGTCAATATGTCACTACAATTTCAAAATGTTCAATAGCTCTTCATTAGGTATAAAATAAAGTTCACCATAAATTTATGCCATTCAGTATTAACAACTGGGTCTTCACAGCTGCTGGAGAAAATCCAAGTCTTCACTTCTACTGCATTCACTGTAGAAATTTTTAAAAACCTTTCCATTCACATTAAGCCAGAACTCTACCCAACTCCAGTCCTCTATATCTGTTTATGATCTTCTTTCCTATCTTCCTAAGACTGAGACCCTCTCCTATGATTTTTCTTAATTCCCCTTTTTCATATTTCAAAACTTCTTCATGTTGTCATCTACTTCCTGTTTCAGGAAAAGTATTCTTCTTGTCTACCATGTCTGTTGTTCCCATCTTTTTTTTCATTCATCTTCTATTTTGCCTCCTGCTGACTCCAATTCTTCCTCAAAACATGTTTAGATTTCCTAAAAAATATAAAAATCTTCCTTTGATTCAATAAATCCTCAATTATCTTTTCTCCTCTGTTAACCTTCCAATTCCCAACAGCATTTATCTATACTCAGTCCTTCAACATCCTTAGCATACAATCATTTCTCTAAATCCAACCTTTATCCCAAAATTCTATTGAAAGTTCTCTGTTAAAGGTTATAT
This sequence comes from Monodelphis domestica, assembly GCF_027887165.1. Lineage (NCBI taxonomy): Eukaryota > Metazoa > Chordata > Mammalia > Didelphimorphia > Didelphidae > Monodelphis > Monodelphis domestica. The sequence continues at coordinate 402,474,729 of NC_077229.1, read as the reverse complement.
CAAAGGATGAACTTTTATGTCCAAACTCATTTCCCCTCTAAAACCTATTCTTTCTCTTAACTATTCCCTTTCAGTTAATGGCATCATTCTTTCATTCACTTCATATGCTATCATCACAATATCTTTGTCTCTCTTTCAGAAGGAAGGAAGGAAGGAAGGAAAGAAGGAAGGAAGGAAGGAAGGAAGGAAGGAAGGAAGGAAGGAAGGAAGGAAGGAAGGAAGGAAGGAAGGAAGGAAGGAAGGAAGGAAGGAAGGAAGGAAGGAAGGAAGGAAGGAAGGAAGGGGAGAAGGGGAGAAGGGAGAAAGGAATGAAAAGGGGAAGACGTCAGTCATTTAAAAGGAATTCAACAAATCAAATTAATTCTATCCCAAGATACTAAAAGAACTTAAAAATGAAATCACTAAACTGCTGTTAATGAAATGTGAGAAATCATGAGAATAAGAGATGCGTTATAATGGTGATGAACAATAACAGAACAGACCGTCAAGTCAGATTCAGGCTCAAATCCTGCCTCAAGATACTAGATATTTGTACCTGGACAACCTCTTACCCTTTGTGTGCATCCATTTCTTCAACTATATAATGAGTAGCTTGTACTTGATGGATTATAAGGTCCCTTTGAGCTCTAAATCTATGATTCTATGAACAAATGTCCTATAAAAAAGAAAATATCCTAATAAAAAAGGAAAAGACAAAAGGAGGACTTTTTAAAACTACAAAATTATTAGCTTAAGATAACATCCTAGAAAAATTCTAAAATAGATCATCAAGTAGATGGTTTATAAGCACTTAGATTCACTAAAGATAAATATCAAACTAATCTCATTTCTTTTGTATATATACACTTGTAAACAAGATAGAGAGACCTGGACTGCACAAAGAGTCCAGTGAGATTGATTCACAGATGAAGGGTAATAACCAAAAAATGTTTATTAATGGATGAAATCTAAAGGAGAACTCTAATAGTTTGTCATAAGATTCTCTCTCACCCTGTTCTGTTCCCTATCACGGGTGTCCAAAGGTTGCATATGATTTTGGACTAAGTTGCTTCTAGTATCCTATACAAATCTTGCCTCTATGAATAATTTTCAGGAAATTATTATTGTCAAAACTCTTGAAAAATTAATAATACAGAACTAGACTAAAGGTAAAAGTCAATATGTGCTGAAATTACTAGGATAATGCCAAGTCAAAACAGATTTTTTAAAATATGCTCATTTTATTTCTGTTTCTAAAGTGTCAAGAATAAGCATCTTTTTCAGAAGGTTAAATAAACATAACACATTGCATATTTGCTGTGATAGATTTAAATGACCACCAATCCAAGAAAAAATGTTTTGTTTTTACTTTACAGTTAAATATTGAGGACTATGTAATTTTACCTAAAGTTAAACTCAACTGTGCAAATTCCCTTTCCAACTCAACTTCAGTTCTCTGTCTTGGCTACACACTTGAGAATTCTGGGTTAATTATTCTCCCTTTCCCTCCTTTTTAATTATATTCATTATGATATATCATTTCATTAGCAACAGTAGCATAGTGGAAAGAATCACTGGAGTCAAGGGACCTAGTCTTTGTTATACCACTAACTAGCTTTGTGATCCTGAAAAGGTCCCTTAACCTCTCTGAGCCTCAATTTCATCATCTGTAAAAATTAGGGGATTAGACTAAATGATCTCTAGGGTCCTTCTAGGTCTAAAATGCTACAATAGCTAACAACTAAAACCACCTACCACATTACTTTATACATTGCCAGAAGTTCATAGATGCACATAATATATCTTGTCTAAAATTAAGGGGTTCTTGGGTATAATTTAGGCCCAGAAACCTTAATTATGAAAATCAGTTTTAAAATAAGGTCTGTATAACTGCCAGGAAACCCACTGAAACTGATCCCCCAAATCATGGATTGGAGATTCTCATTCCAAGGATAAGAATGGAGAAACACTATCTTTAAACAGACTGAGCTCTGCAAATTTGTTCTCTGCCAAAAAAAAAAAAGTACCCTTTAAGTGTGGTATGTATTTTTAAATAAAGCAACAAAATTAATTTTTTCACCATTTTTAATAATGAAATGGCAACCTCTAAAATAGCTTAAGATGCTTTGTAGTGTAGCAAAACCCAAGTTTGGAACTACTATCCTGAGGACTGGCCATGAAACTTGCTTGGATGCCCTAGGAAATGTTGAAATCAAAAGTAGATATAGGAATTATTTGCTCGAATCTGACAAAGTGTAGACACCAAAGTAGCAAGTCACACACACACACACACACACACACACACACACACACACACACACACAACCTGAAAGGAATCTTGAGAGATCAGTTTTTCTAACTTTATCTTCAGGTAGATAACGAAACACAAGTCATACTCTTAGTCGTCGATGTAGTTGGAATTAGAACCCAGGACTCCTGATTTCAAATCCTTTTTTAGTGTATAGTGAGAACTTGTTAAATTTACTAGATCTAGGATTACAAAATCAGTCTAATTATCATCATACAATGATGACAAGTGAATAACTTATTCATTAAAAATACATGTAGTTTGACTTTATCTCAAATAATAGAATAAGCAGTGAGATGGAGGCAGTCTCAGAGTTAGAGAGACCAGCTTCAAGTTCTGACTCTAACAAATATTGACTGAGAAATCCTAAGCAAGTCCTTGAATCTCTTATTCCCTCCATGGGAAGTTTTTAGGACAAAAATTGCTGAACAATCATTGGTGTTCATTGGTAGAGTTTCTTCACCAGGTGTATACCAAATGAAATCATAGATTCCAGATTATACCCCTCTAAAAAGGGGGAAGGGATTTAACTTCAATAGTCTCGGTGATGCTGCTGAGAGTAATAGAAAATACAAATCTCAGCAGAATCACAAATTCTGGTGGGTTTGATGAGCAATGGAAAGAGGCATGGTGAGTGGAAGCAGGCTACAGTATATTACCAACAATGTCTTGCATTAAAGACATGTGACTTATAACTTGGCATAAAAGAATATTGAAGAAATGCATGACCAGAAAGGGGGTAGATGGTGCTGTAGTAAAAATGAAGGATAACACGGGAGCAACCCAAGAATTGAACTGAAAATCACAAAATATTAGAAGACCTACAACAGAGGTTCTTAATCTGAGATTTCAGGGGTTTATTCCATTAAATTGGAGAGGAAAAAGTACATTTTTATTTCTATATAATCGGTTTCCTTTGTAATATCTGTGTTGTATTTTATGTGGCCAAAAACATCATTCTCAGAAAGGTCACAGGCTTCACCAAAATGGCCAAAAAAATTAAAAAGTTTTAAAACTTCTTGCTCAGAAGTTTTCAGTGCATCTAGATAAATACTATAAAGAAAGAATTTACAGAAAGACATGGAAAAAATTCTTATTCCATAAGAAGGCATGGGAGGCATGTATCCTTGGGGATCAATTGATTGACAAATATTCATTGTTTACTATGTCACGTGCACTTTTCAAAGCACTGATGACATAGAGACAAAAATTAATCATTTCTTGCCCTCAAGGATCTAACATTGGAATGGCTAAAATCATCCAGGAGTCAATAAAGTAGCCCTATGCTTTTTTAAATTTCTTATAATAATAACATGGAATTCCACTTTTTATCTTCCATCCCTCAATAAGTAATCTTTTGATAAAATTTTAATTGTTTTCAGAGCAGTCACATGAATGGTAGGATTTCAAAATTCAAAATGCTGGTAAGGTTTTTCTCAATGTTAAATACCATGGAGATTTCATAAGAAATAAACACCAGGATTTTCATAAAAAGCCATCCCAACACCATTTTCCCTTTTTTAACTCTTCAAGCTCTTCATTCTTGTGGTTAACCTTGATAAAATAGTAATGTTCATTCTCTTCTAGTAACCAATTAGAGTTTCTGAATACTCAAGACAGACTGACTACATCTGATGAAACCACACTTGGTTTTCTCCAAAAAAGTAAGTTGTCTTCTAACTTGGGCAAAACAGAGGAGATTCACACTTATTTTCCTCAACTGAAGGACCCTGCCCTATCATATTTTAGAAATATTTTTTCCCAGGCAAGGGGAAAATTTCCTTTTTTCATGTGTTGTGGTCTCAGGAGCTTTGAAACAACTTCCTGCTTATGCTACAAATTAGTTGCTTTTGCTGCTTGGACTATATATCCCTGATTCAACTTCTTTAAAATTTTTATCAGAAAAATTGATCCAATCCATTTACATCCAGGACCTACTATTCTCCAATATCTGATTCAGCTTTCTCTATAGAGATAAAGCTTCGACCAATAATGTAAAAAAAATATTCCACAGATTATTTGAGCTATTATTTTAAGGTTTTATGTGGCCTTTAAAAATGGTCAGAATATGCTCTAGACCATCTAACCCAGTACTTCCTAGTTCTTGGTCTGTGGCAAATATTTACTGGCCCACAAACCATTTACTACCCAAGATCTTCCCTTCTTTAGATCTATAAACTTAAAATACTAACTCTTTCTCCCATCACTCCAGCTCCCTCCTTTTCCTTGGTTCCTGGACCCTGCCTGCTAGCCACTGAGTCTCTTGAGATTTCATTAGAGAATTTAGATATTTTGCAAGCCCACAATATAATCTGGCCTGGGAAATATTTTTCTAATGCCTCTCTTTAAATCTCCATCCCCACTCTCCAGTGTTCCAGGTTATTTTTATGTTCCTTAGGCAGCTTAGTCTTAATTACATTAGGTAGGTGCTTCATGTAATCATCCTTCGACTTCTGGGATACTTGCTCAAATGTAGAAAAGAAGGAATAGTGATTTGTCTCCTGGAAAGAGTGCTATGAAAATTTTGGAGAGACTGTAGGTGACACCCACTGATTCTACTACAGAATCTTTCTCATGCCCATTTTATTCCATCTTGGATTTCCACTGATTTGACTTCTTTAGTATTGTTTAATAATTCTGTGCCTTCCCTCTAGTCAGTGCATATCTTATATGTACATAATACTTGTTTGGCATTCAAACTCCTTCACATCTTGACCTACTTGAAACTTTTCTAATTTTCCTTCATATTATATACTTTCTCTGTCTGTCTATCACTTTCCTTCCAGTCATACTCAGTCCAGTCATACTAGGCTATTTATTTGCTATTCCTCAAATATACCACTCCACATACCCTCTCCATGCATTTGTACTGGTTGTTTTCCATGCCTGCAATGACTTCCCTCCTTACTTGTGCCTTGAAGCATCCCAGGTTTCCTTTAGGACTCAACTCAGGTACCTTCTGTGAGAGGTCCTTCCTAGGTTTCCTCAATTCACACTAGCTGGTAGTGTCTTCTTCTCTACAGTTAGCATATGTATTTTTATAGAGCTCTCCATGTACGGTATCCCCACGATTATAATATAAGAGAGCTTGGAGCATTTCACGTCTGTCTTTGTATTCCCAGAGTGTAATAGTTAAAACCAACTGGTTTAATACTGGAAAAGGTTATACTGCCAAAGTTTTATATTGTCATCTTACTTATTTAAGTTATATACAGAGTATATCATGCAAAAGGATACACACTCAATGAATAAAAAACCAGAATGGAGCTTGCTGGGTGAAATATCAAAAATCTCAGGTATGCAGATGATGCTACAATGAGGGCAAAAAGAAAAGAATTAAGAAACCTTTTGCTGAGAAAGAAAAGTGTGTAAACGTTGACTTGAAGCTTAACATTTAAAAAAATGAAAACCTTGGTAACTGGCCCATCCTGACAAATAGATGGAGAAGAAATGGAAGCAATGTCAGATTTTATATTTTGGTGTTCAAAGATCACTGCAGATGGTGACAGTAAATTAAAAAGACACTTGTTCCTTGGAAGGGAAGCTATGGCAAATCTGGGCTACATATTAAAAAGCAAAGGCATTGCCTTGCTGACAAAGGTCCACATACAAAGTTTTGGTTTTCCAGTAGCCGTATGTGGCTTGTGAGAGTTGAACAATAAGAAAAGCCAGGTGCTGCAGAACCAACACTTTTAAACTGTAGTGCCAGAGATTTTTTGAGAGTCTCTTGGACAAGGAGATCAAATCAGTCAATACCTAGATATTAATTCAGATTATTTAACAGAAGGGCAAATGCTGAAATTGAAGCTTGCATACTTTGGCCACATAATGAGAACTAATTGGAAAAGAACCTGAGGTGGGGAAAAACTGAAGGCAAAAGGAAAAGGGAGAGGGGCAGCAAGGTGGTCAGTGAATTGAGAGTTAGGCCCAGAGGCAGGAGGTCCTGGGTTCAAATTTGACCTTGGACATTTCCTAGCTATGTGACCATGGGCAAATCACTCTATCCCCATTGCCTAGCCCTTACTGCTCTTCTGCCTTGGGACCAGGATTCAGTCTAAGACAGAAGGTAAGGATTTTTTAAAAAGGAAGATGGCAACGGATGGAATAGATAGTGTCATGGAAATAATAAAGATGAACTTGGACAGCCTTCATGAGATAGTGGACAGAAGGGCCTGACATGAAGGTCTATGGGGTGACAAAAAGTTGGACACAACTGAACAACATTAACAACAGCATACCAGGAGTCTAGCATAATGCTGGCCCATTGTAGATATTAAGAGAGATACTTCTTGGCAATATAATTAATCAATCCCACATTCATACCTAGCTTGGGCATAGTAGTTTCCAATCCCTATAGAAGCCTAGCTACCTTCACTGTAGCTTATCATTGGCAGAGAACTGACTATGAATTCAGAGGACCTGGATTCAAATTGCAGCTCTGCTAATTACTACTCCCTGTGTGACTATAAATAAGTTTATATCTCTGGGCTCTAATTCATTCAACTATAAAATAAAATGGTTCAATATGTCACTAAATATATAGTTTATAAAACTGATTAATAAAAAGATGGCAATTCATATTTGTAAATTGTTTTAGAATTAATAGAACATTTGGACCCAATCTTCCTGGGGTAGTCTGACCTGAGCAGACTTTACAATGCGATTCATCCTTAATGAAGCCAACGCTCACTTTTGATGTTTAGGTTGCCATGTCACACTAGCCACATAGTGAGTATGAAACCCATTAAAACCCCAAGTCTTTTTCACACGAACTCCTGCATGGAGGTGATTTTTTAAACTCAAATGTTTAACTTTATAATAACTTCTATTAAATATAACATTGTTTTGCTGTTAAATCCTAATCTAGCCAGATATTTTAAAATCACAACTGTGTTACCCCTGTTTAACTTCATTTCATCTACTAGGTCATCCAGTAAAGTAATCAAAATTTCTCAAAGAGAAATTTATTAATGTAATTTTATTTTTTAAGTATTTTTCCATGGTTACATGATTCATATTGTCTCCCTCCCTTCTGCCCTCCCCACTCCCAGAGCTGATAAGCAATTCCACTTAATTATACATATATTATCACTCTATATCTATTTCTGCATTATTCATTTTTGTAATCTTTTAAAACCAAAACCCCAAATCATATACCCAAATAAGTGATAAATCATATGTTTTCTTCTGCATTTCTACTCCCACAATACTTTATCATAAGTCTCTCAGAATTGTCCTCGATCAATTCATTGCTATTAGTAGTCAAGTCTATTACATTTGATCATCCCACAATGTTACAGTCTCTGTGTATAATGTTCTGCTGGTTGCGCTCATTTCACTCCACATCAGTTTATGCAGATCCTTCCAATTCTTATAGAACTCCAAAGAGAAATTTATTGTAGGAAATTTCATCTAAGGAGGACTGGATAACATGAGGCAATGCCTTGAAATACTACTTTTTAAAACAGAGAACTTCAACAAATACTTTTTTCTATAACCTTCTAATATTGAGTGAAAGCATTTAGAGCCCTATAACTTTAAAGATGATAGGAAGTAACAATGTAATTCAGGTACCTTTCTCTTGAATTATCTAACTTAATAAAGGATTAGAGTTTAACAAAATTAGATAAATGGACTGTTAACCCCTCCATAATATTCATTCTCTCAAACAGCAGATGTCTCAAGTTAGCCTTTGACAAGTGCCAAATCCCATTCAATTAATAGTTTAAATCTCTGATGAGTGCCCCAATTATGTTTTTTGTTGCTGTTGTGAATTGAAGAATTCATATGCTTTGAAAAATCAGACTGCTGAAGCAGTCTGAAGCTCTGAACATTCAGAGCTGACCTAAATTTTTGCTCAGATTGAAGGCCACAAAGATTCTTTCAAAGATAGATTAAAGAGTTGGCTGTAGGTAAGGCTAAACTTATACCAAAATGTACTGTACACATTTAGAAAAATATTTAGTTGAACCTGAAGAATTCCATGCATCATAAAGCATGGAAGTAGCAATTTGGGTATGAACAATTTTATAGGCAAGTATTACCAATTGACCACCTTAGCCACAAAAGAATCTTATTCTTATGGATTCTGACAGATGTTAAGTAGGACTGTGCATATTAATGGAATTGTCATAACAGGTTACCTAAAAAATGGACCTTGCCAAATAACTGAATGAAGAGCCAGTTGGACTTAGTTGTTTGTTATTTAAACATTAGCAAGTCATATCAAATAGGATGCTTTTAGATTTTTAGTGTACATTGAAATTAAAATTGAAACTAATTGAAAATTGAAAATAATCTTCTTTTTGAAAATAATTAATGAATAGGTTTGTATAAAATTCATTCTTTCAGAAAACAAAGCAGTATTCTCAGCAGAGGGGGAATTACTTTTCATCCCATTTGCTGTGGCTGTAGAGCAGACATCCAACTCATCTAATGATTCTACCAAGTTATTTAAATGGAAGTTATAAAACAGAGGAGGGTAGGAAACACCTCCCTTTATATCATTTAGTATAAAATTTCATTCATCAAATGACCAAACCTTCTAACACTGGTGTTGACAATAATATCACAATCAAGACTTTCAAGAAACAATAATAGTCTGGAATTCATCCAGATATCAGACAATTTATTGTACTCACCAATATCACCAGGACTTCTTGGTTACCCCAATCCAATTCCATCTCTTTCATCCCTGCTCTATTCCTTATCTGTCTGTTACATAGAACTAAAGAATATTTTAATTCTTAAAGAGATTTTGATGTTTCCTGCAATTTATTTTCAGAAAATATTGAATTAGTATGAATAGAATCTTTTACATCTCATTTATTCAGAAGGAAATGCTCAAATGAAATTATTTTCATCTTCAGGTTTTACTTTTTATTTCCTTCCTATTCTTTCTTCTATCTTTGTTTTACCTTCCTACTTCAAAATTCTCTGCAAGCTATAACAAAAGAAACAACCCTATACAGTGACCCTCTGATCACAAACAGTACGTAAGTCATTAAATAGGAAGACATATATGTTACCTTGAAGTGTTCACCATGATGAAAGAGAAAGAGATCCATCATAGAGTCCAAGCAGAAGGGATATTTTCTGTGAATATTGGTATTCTCTACTTGTTCTTTTTTAAAAAACCCTTACCTTCTGTCTTGGAGCCAATACTGTGTATTGGCTCCAAGGCAGAAGAGTGGTAAGGGCTAGGCAATGGGGGTCAAGTGACTCGCCCAGGGTCACACAGCTAGGAAGTGGCTGAGGCCAGATTTGAACCTAGGACCTCCCATTTCTAGGCTCGGCTCTCAATCCACTGAGCCACCCAGCTGCCCCCTACTTGTTCTTCTTGAATCAAAATATGACTTAAAAAAACATTATGAAGGTTTCCTCATAACAAAGAACATCATTGAACCTTCTAGAAGAGAACTAACCACTCAAAAGAGTAGTTTGGCTTGATGATCCATTCAGAAAAAAAGCAAAACAGATGAAAAATGTCTGTTGCCTGACTATAATATGCATTTGGAGAGAAAATGTACAGAACTTGTCCTTCAGCATGCCTATCTAGGACAGATAATATAAATGGACTATGAGTTGGGTCTAGAATTAGACTAGGCTGCCTTTAGGAAAAAGTAAATGTCCTTTAATGACCTCAAACTCTAGAATATTTCCCAAAATTCTGCTGATGTTGCTTTATAGCTATAAGACATGGGGCACAGCAGATATCAAAGGAATGAACAGGAATTTCATACAAACAGCAATGGCATGTGTTGGCTATGACTAGGAAACAACATATAACCAATGAGCAATTTTGAAGACAAGCAGGAGTAAAAGATATAACCAAAGAACTGTATAATATGAAGGGAAGAGGAGTTATCTATATATTAAAAGACAAATGATTAGAATTAGAAAGCCTGACCACGTCAATGGTATCTTCACAATATCAAGAGAAATAAAGGCCTCCACCATATTGGATGGTTCCTTTTTGGTCAATTTATTGGGAGTCATGGACAAGAGTCACACTGAATGGGAAAGTGATGGATCTCTTGCAATTCATGTCACTAGAATAAATGTCTAAATCAATGACGTATCTATTGAGTTATTATTTGAATCCCTTAAGTTATTTTCCCTTAGTGTATCAGTGATCATTAAGAAAAAAAGAAATATTCATCCTTGCAACATAAATAGTAGTTCTAACTTCCAGTTAAAATGATTTCATGATCAGTAGAAAACCCAAGGTTTGTCACAACTACTCCCCAACAGATTAAAAAAGATGGTGGGCAGCAGCTCCTAACAAAGCAATGATAAAGAAACTCGAGGAGAAACTATGATAAACATATTTAGGGAATAGGTCAAGCCATTCTGTTAACAGATCATACAGAGGCATTCTTTGTGCATTAGGAACAATCCAGAGAAACTTGCAGCCTGCAGCCAACTGCCTGGAAATAGCAAGATATACCTGTGATCAGGGAGAGCTGTAGAAACCTGGAGCCTATAGCTGTATCATTGATCCCTGATAAGAACCAGGAGGCTTCAAAGCTTAGCCTTATGAGGACAGCAACACAGCTCAGTGTACAGTGCCAAGCCAGGAGATGAAAAATCCTGGGTTCGAATCTAGCGCTAAACCCTTCCTGGCTGTGCAACCCTGGGCAAGTCACTTAACCCAATACTGCCTTTCTGCCTTAGAATTGATAGGTAAGGGTTGAAGGTAAGGGTTGAAAAAAAAAAAGCTAAGACCAAGAGGGCAGTAATCAATTCATATTCTAAGTCCTTCCCTTAGAGTTCTTAAACTTTGCAGCTCACATGGCCTCTACCCATGGAGTCCTTGAAAACAAAGAGCTCACATACTTTGAGGACACAATGATAGAACTCTAAATAGTATATATCAGAACCAACCAATACCCCATCAGTCCTTGTAGAAGTTTACAGATACTAGCCTTGAAGCAAAGATCCAACTAAGTAAATATGTCTGAAAAAAAATTAGTAAAGAGAAGACGCCAATAATAAAGAAATAGTATGGATCCAGGGGCACCCAAGCCACAAACTGAGAAGAAAAGAAAAATTTCATACTATATGCAAGCAAAGTCTCAAAAAACACAAAACTATGCCACACTTCTATAAGAAGTGAAATGAAATGAAAAAAAATCTGTAAGAAATAAGGTTTTAAAATATGATTAAATGAAAAACAAATGAGAGTGCTAAAGAAAATAATTAGAAGTGAAATGGGCCCAAATTTCTCAAAAATTAGAATGAATTCACCAGGAATCAATGGCTCCATGAGGCAATAAGAAATACTAGAACAAAACTAAAAGACTAAAAAATTAGAAGAAAATGGAATCTATCTCCATTTCTTTTAAAAAACCAACATGCAAAAGAAGTTATAAAGAGCTAATCTGAAACTCATTTGGACTACCTAAAAACCACATTTTTTAAATTACAAATTAAAATTTTTCAGACCTTTTGGAACCAAGGAATAAAGTGAATGAATAAAGAATCCACTAGTCACTTCCTGGAGAAAAAAAATGGAAATTATTAGGAATGTTATAGCCAAAATCCAGAGCCTTCAGGTCAAAGAAAAACACTGTTAGCAGCTAAAGAATTCATGTACCAAGACACTTTAGTAGTTATCTTCATAATTATCATTATAATTAGACATAACACTAATATCATGCTAACTCATTATCTCATTTGATCATCCCAACAGCTGTGAGAGATAGGTGCTATTATGATCACCATCTCATAGTTGAGGAAACTGAAGTGAACAGAGGTTAAGTGACATGCCCAGAGTCACACAGGTATTAGAAAACAGAAAAGCCAAAAGGTAGAAATAAAGAAGGAGAGCATTCAATGCAATCAAGAATAATCACAGAGAAGACTTGGGTCAAGTGATGAAGTGTGGCCTACAAAGAACAAGAATTCAGGAGTTGCTAGATGATAAAGTATATGGAAGGAAGTAAAAAATAAGAAGCCTAGGGAAAAAAAGAAGGGGCAAGATTGTGAAGAGCTTTAAATGCTAAACAAAGCATTTGAAATTTGATCCTGAAGGTAATAAGTAATCTGCAATCATCTTTTTCTTTTCTGCTATACTTTGCATATGGAAATGCTATGCTTTTGTTTTAAGTGTTGATTAATTTTTAAATAAAAATATACTTTAATAAATCTTGCTTAGATTTGTTAAAGTTTTAAAAGAAATTACAATTCACAACTTAATGGAAAACATAGATTAGGACTCTAAATCACAAGTTCTTAAACTTCGGGAAAGCCATATTACCATATTACAGTAGTTTGGTAAAACTGATTAACCCCTTCTCAAAATTGTTTTTAAATGTACAAAATAAAATACATAGGATTACAAGGGAAATCAACTGTAATGAAATATATTTGTCAAAATATTCTAAAAGTATTTGTTCAGGACCCCCAGGTTAGGAACTGCTATTCTAGATTTAATTAGGTAGGTAAAAAATGCAAAAAAATTTGGGGTTTATGTTATTATCACTGCCTCTTTAAAACTGATTACTCTAATAAATGCTTTCTCATGTTTCTAAATAAACTTTTTTTTAACAACTGATTTTATAGGCTTCCTGAACTTTCTACTTTTTACCTTTGGGCAGTTTGCAGAATTTATTTTTTCCTGTTCCACTTTGTTAAAGTTATCCAACACAACTCTCATTTTATATTTCATAGGGCTTCTTTCAAAGTGTACTAATGATGAAGTTAAGAGACTGGCTACTAGAATGAAGATTGGCAGTTGATAAAGTCTCTATATTTCTGAAAATAAATAATTGAGAATGCAACTAGTGCCTATGTGAAAGAGGCAGGTAAAGCAATTCCCTGCTTGCTATCACTGGGAATCTGGTAGTTTTGTTGCATAAATGAGTTGCCCTTCAGTGAACTAGAAAATTCATTTAACCAGAGAATATATCATACTTTGACCCTATCCATTAAGCAAGCTACCTTAATAGAGTGTGTGGCTTCTGGCACATCTTGGGAAATCCACAAAACAACTTGAAAAATAAAGGTATCATATAATGTCTCAGATGAATATTCTTTATTCTGAGAGAGCCAGAAAGAGAACCAGAGACAGAGAGACAGAGATGGAAAGGCAAAAGCAGAGGAAGAAGAGACGTAGATACAGAGCCAGATAGAGGTAGAAACAGAAATAAAGAAACAAAGCGAGACAGAGACACAGACAGGGAAGAGAGGAAAGGAGAAAGAATAGGAGAAAAAGAGAGGAAGATGAGACAGGGAGGTCTGGAGAAAGAGGGAAGGAGTACTGGGTAAAGAGGAACAAAGAAGACAGCAAAAGAAAGAGAAAAAAGGAGAGGAGGAGAAAGAGAGAGCCCAAAGCTAATTGGAGTGTAGAGCTTTAGCAAATTACTGTTTACAGGGAACAGATAGAAACTCATACTAGACAGGGGCTCTGAATGGACCATTTCTCTCCAAATGATGTCTATGAACACACTGAGAACTCAACAAAGGAGACTGATCCCTAGAAATCCTTGGTCCAGTTATGAATGACTTTACCTGTTATGATCAAGGGATCGTATTCTGCTCTTAATTAGACAAAGTTTTTTGCAAAAGCTAAATAAGAAAACCAGGCTTACAATGGCAATGTTCATTTCAGCAGTTTTGAGCTAACAAGCACACAGTGAACCATAATTTCCACTAGCTTAAACTACTCATCATCAGGGATTTGTTACCAAGAGGCAAAGTGTGGGCTCAGGCAAAGTACTGGGATCTGGGAAATCTAACCTTGGCTGGGTCACATTGTCTTACAAGGTAAGGTTCCAAAAGTCACATAACATTTTTATACCCTCCTGCCTCACTTCCAAAGTAGATGTAAACAATCATCATCATCACCATCACAACAATAAAGCTAAATAAGCTATTCCAAACAAATTTAATGGACTTCATAAACTTAAAAAAATTGCACCGCTGAAGTTGTAACCACACTGGGGAATTTGAAGACATTATCCCATTTGGAGATGATGGGCTCCCAGCTAAAAGCTTCCTTCCACCCCCAAAAAAGATACTTACATTTGAAATAAATCTTGTGACTATTTCTGGGCCACATAAGGACAAAATTCCTGCATGATGCCTGTACCAAGAAGCAGTTCTGCAGATGTGGTTGTTGTCAGAGGGTATTTTTTACTTAACTATTATTCTGTGCTATGAGGAAGAATTCAATTCTATGGTAGTTTGGAAAGGGAGAGAAATCATCAAATTGTATAAAAACAAAAAGCATCAATAAAACTTATTTTAAAACAAGTAATGCTGAAGTGAAGAACCTGATGAGAATCAGACTAGCTGCTATCAGAATAATAGATTGAAATTTTAACTGACATTTAAATTAATCTTTCTAGTTTCCAAAGCACTTTACACATATTCGCATATTTAAATTTTACAATAACCCCATGAGGAAAGGGTAAAAGGAATTTAAATGAGGAAACTGAGATTCAAAAGCATTAAATGTTTGCGCATAGGCCTATACTCTAAATCTCTTACTCTTTCCCCTCTTGCCATGTGGCCACTCCAGTACCATAGCAGTACAAGTCATGATCAATCAAAACAGTAATAGATTACCAATAGGAGACCTCTTGCACTAATGGACCGAAAGAAAATCTTGCCAAATTAAAGATAGCTCCTTTATGTCAAATGGAGAGCCTGAAGAAATTAATTTGCACAAATTAATGGATCTACATGTACATACAAGGTGGAAATCAGCCTAAATTAGAGTTGGCTATAAGTTTTTAAGCAAGATGCATCCTATATTCCTACTGAAATATGCCTGTTCACCTGAAACATGTGACAACATGGAATTTTTTAACCAATGGCTTACTAGTATGGACATCATTCAAAATGTCAAGGATACCCTTCTGGACACCTTGGTCCATTCATCTGAGGATATACCATGTACATGTTCCAGTAGAGCACAGTAATGTCACAGTTTCCCAATTCTTTTCTCTACTTTTTGCTGACATTTTCACTCTACAAAGTATTTTGTGATGGAGAGTGGAGAATGGTGCAAATTCTCTCTCTTACTTTGGAGCAGTCATTGCATTTCTCTCGGTTTTCTCTTTGTAAAATGATGAGGAGACTGGACCAGATGGCCTCTAAAATACCATCCAACTCTAAGTCTATGATCCTGTAGTGCTAAGTTCCTGGCTTATCCTCCTCTGTTGCCTTCAATGACAAGTTTTTATTCTTGTTTAATAAAGAACTGAAATTAGGAAGCTTGACAAGTTCCCCAGAAGGAGACTGGACCAGGAAGGCCAGAGTTCAAAATCTTCCTCAAACTAGACAAGTCACTGAATCTTTTTTGTGCCTTGTGGGAAAGGGAGGGGACAGGGTCCAGCAAGGGAAGGAAACAAGCATTTATTTAATATTATTACCATGTGTTGGGCACTGTGCTAAGCACTTTACAAATATTATCTCATTTAGCCTTGGTTTCCTCATCTGTAAAACGCAGTAATAATAGCTCTGAGAATCAAGTGAGTTAACACCTATAAAGTGCTTTGTAAACCTTAAAACACTATATAAATGCTAGCCATGATTATTGTTGCTGTTTTTGTCACTGTTGTTTTTAAGTGAGTAGAGTTGGATAGCACGCATTGCCAAATGTACCTCAGGCACAGATTTTCTAATAACATGTCTATCTTCATTTAACAACTGCCATGCACAATGTTGTGCTTAAGGCAAATGTTTCTAAGAAATGTGTTTGTTAGCATGTAAAGGCAAACTTGGGTATCAATGGTGCATTTTGAGAGATCTAAACCTCATCCATGTGGATATTCATGAGTATATACAAATCACATCCCACCCCTTATATGCCTCTCACTTATGTCCTCCAAAATTTTTTCTCTACAGAGTCCACCCAGTGTTCAGGAGATCTTCCTCTAGATAAGTGGTTGCAAACTCAAATAGAAATGGATCCCTGTGGGCACATATTGACTTGGGCTTAAAATGTAGTATTAGCAATGTTTTGTTGCATTTTTATTTATTTTGCTAAACATTTCCGAATTACATTCTAATCTGACTTCCCCACAGGCACTTGGGCATTTTGTGAGGCATGTGCTTTGTGTCTGAAATCTCTGTTCCTAACTTTCTTCAGTTCAGAAACCTCTTTGGAAGTCTGGTAAAAACTCTAAACCACTTCTCAAATTAATGCTTTTAAATGCATCCAGTCAAACTCATAGCCTTACAAATTATATTGAAATTAAAATGTTTTGTTATTGCTTTGCCAGTAAATTTACAAATCCCCCATGGAAATCTGTCCATGGATCTCCATGGATCCCAGACTAAGAATGTTTGATCTTCTGCCATTATATATATATATAGTTTGATCTTCTGCCATTCTATATATGACAAACATAGCATATAGTTATCCTTTGCTCTCACTATATAATTGCTCCACCTCCCTTTCTGGCAATACGTTTCTCTGATGACCTGCTTTGAACCATTTTCCTCATATAATTCTTCATCAGCAACATGCCCCAGGCTTCTCCTCCTAAACATGGGCCTTACCACTGCCCTTTGGAGGACTGGCAACTCTAACTCTTCCAAAACTATCATACCCTTGACTTGCATCCACATGGTACCATTGGAAGAATAATGGATTGAGTTGGATTTTTTGAATTAGCTTTTGTTTCAAGGAGAAGCTTAGAGTCATTAAAAGCACCATGCAATTTCCAAAATCAGAATTTGGTCAACTTATTGAGAAATTATGAATCTGAATTAGGGGGCTCTACAATGTTCTAGGATATAGTGTAATCAGTACATGCAAGAATAGAGTATCTCATCACATATAATGATTTGAACTCTATGCTGGACCTCCTCCATAACAGTGGAAGTACCTTGGGTGAGAATATATCTTGCTTTTTCACCTCATCTGACAGTAATGATAAAAGACAGGATAAGGGAGCTGACTAGAGAGCCAGTCCTAGCATCAAAAAGATCTGGCTTCAAATCTTGCTCCTGACACATATTTGTTCTTAAGCAATATACTTAACCTCTCAATGTTTCCAGAAAACAAATCTATTACAAAGGAGTGGCTATATCCATAGGAGGGGAGAATTTCCACACTGAAAACTCTCCATCACAACGAAATCACAGGTCCAGACCTCCTTCCACCTAAAATCAAAGGGTTATTAAACAAAGTTATTGGGGGGGGGGGGGGGGGGGCGCAAGTTGATTCAGTGGACAAGGACTTGATTTCAAATCTGGCCTCAGATGCTTCCTAGCTGTATGACTCTGGCCAACTCACTTAACCCCCATTACCCAGACTTTACTGCTCTGCTGCCTTAGTAGTGATTCTAAGACAGTAGGTAAGGATTTAAACAGTCTTTTGAAACCTGTTTCTATTCTTATGACTTACAGTGAATTGTATACATTGTATACATGTGACCCCTTGTTGATAGAAATCCCTTAAGGTAGCATGGTGCTCTACTATCCTAATATTTTTCATAGTAAAGAAGTAATAAACACAGTAAGATCGTGTATTTTTGATCCCTTTCATTCAGTTGGCTTTTTTAAATCTTTTTTAAATTAAATTTATTTATTTGTTGGTTGGTTACATTAAAATTCTCAAGTATCTGCCTTTCTCCCCCCTCCCCCCTATTAGAGAGGGTATCATTTATCTTGCTTTTTTTCTATTTATCATTTCTTTCTCTGGAAGTGGTCATATACAAGTCATTCTTCAAACAATAATTCAGTTGACTTATGTAATATTCTCTTGATTCTGTTCATTTTATTCTTCATTCTTTCATGTTGGTTGTTAGCTTGTTTGTTTTAAAAAAACAGAATGGTATAGAATATCATTTGCAAAAGTTTTCCTGATGCATTTTCATATTGTCATCAGATATCCTGATGCAATGGCATAATTTTCTATTAATAATTTTCTATTGATGGAAATAGGGGTATAGATATTGAAAATTATTGATATTCTCTCATTGTCTCTGTTACATTTGTCACTCTTAGGTACCTTGAGAATTGATTCCTAACTGCCCCCAAAATAGTGTCACTATTAGCACAGACCTTCTCGGTAAAAATGCATAGTTGAGCTGCTTCTCCTATCTTGGTTTTCTTCAATGTTGTTTACATTTCCTTATATGGTACATTCCAGACTGTAATGTTGGGGTCCAAATGTGGAGATTCAACTCTATGTGATCATTTAGAAGAATTTGTTGTAGAAATCTCTACAGATCTTTATCTTTGGGGGTTTGTTCTCTGTTCTCCTTCAAGACATATCCTGAAGTGCCCTGGGGATAGATAAATGACTTTGTGTGATTTCTTGTCAAGCCTATGATTAAATTGTTTTTCTCTACACTTGATCAGCTGTTTTTCAGTCATGTCTAACTTTGTGACTTCATTTGGAGGCACAAAGATATTTGACAACAATATTGGAGTGGTGTGCCATTTTTTTCTCCAGATCATTTTATAAATGAGAAAACTGAGGTTAACAGGGCTAAGTGACTTGCCCAGGTTCACACATCTAGGAAGTGTCTGAGGCCAGATCTGAACCAAGGAAAATAAGACTTCCTGATTCCATGCCCAGAATTCTATGTACTATGCCATCATATAGCTGCCCCTACCTGCTTCTTGCCATTTTATAAGGTGATAGTTGTTCATAAACTATTATATTCTGTAAAATTTTACAAATGAGTTTCTACTCTGACCCAGTATTGATCTTATTCACCATATCTTTCCATTTGTCAAGAAAATCAAATATCTGCAGGCCTGTGGTGTTGCTAGAGTCTTCTAGGTCCTTGAAGACATTATCACGGGTTAATTTCCTTAGGAAATGGTTATCTGTCAGTGTCAGTTCTGCCACCCTCTCCCACATAGTTCTGTGTCCAGGGTTGTTTTAAATAGCTTATATTGGAACTACCTCAATTAATACTATTCCTTTTGTTTGTTTGTTGTTAGAATTAAGGAACTTCCTCTGAGTAGTTCTTGCTTACAACTTACCCTTAGAAAATTGTCTGGGGCAGAGAGGACTTGTGGCTTTCTCAAGGTAAAAGAGTCAGTAAGTAGAACAGTTATATCATGCCAACTGAAACCCACTCTCTACCCACTATTCTACACTGCCTCTGCAAATCTTCTTCTTGATACTAATTTGAAAATTATTTTAATCTATGCTCTAACAAAGTAATGCCACAGTTGTAAAGGAAGAGCTCATTTGAAATGACTCCATCAGTAACCAGTTATTTCTTATTAAAGTATAATCAATTTCCAATTCCATGGCATTATTTAGGGCTTTCCCTGTCAAATACTTTCTATATATATTCTCAAAGACATTATTCCTGTTATATAGATAGGCATGAGAATTCCAAAAAAATACACAGAATATAAATCTACACTATTCAGGAATACATATTCCACAAAACCTCTAACCTATCTCATTTCTCTTCTAAGCACATTTCCCAGCATGTCTCACTGTCATCTCCTATGCCCTTCTTAGTGGCATACTTATTTAATTTGGAGAGGTTTCTCAAGTTCATCACAAAACTTCTCTACCCTCCCCATCTCCTGCGATAGATTTTCATGCAAAAACTACAGTTGTTTTCACTGTGGAATTTTTGTAGATTCTTATTATAAGCAATACAATTTAAAATAACCAACTCTCCCATGAATAATGTTTCTGCTCATCTGTGACTACAAAATTAAACTTATTTATCTCTTCAAGGAGACCTGAGAACCATACTTTCATTTCATTTCAACTTCTTTTTAATCGTCTGTTTCATTTCTAGAAAGTTAAAATTAATACAATTCTATTTCTACATGAGTAAGTCCAATCACTGGTCTGGATCACTGGGTCCAGGATGAGATCCAGGATGGAACCAGTCACTGGAAAAGGATGATAGCTTTCAAACTGGCAAAAACCATGAAGGCTATTTAATCCAACTCCCTCATTTTACAGAAGAAACCAAAGTTCAGAGAAGACAAATTACTTGTCCCAGGGCATATTGTTAGTGACAGAGATAAAACCTGAACCCTGTTTTTTTCCAACTAGAAAGTGCACACTCTATCCATTATGTTATCCTGCCTCTATATAACTATATTTTTCTTGTTTCTATAGAAATAAGAAGTTTCTATACTTTGTGAAACAAAAAGAAAATGAAGGTACAAAGGACTCATCACCAAGTGATAAGAGACCTAGAA
The DNA here is from genome assembly GCF_027887165.1 of Monodelphis domestica. Lineage (NCBI taxonomy): Eukaryota > Metazoa > Chordata > Mammalia > Didelphimorphia > Didelphidae > Monodelphis > Monodelphis domestica. The sequence goes on along the minus strand of NC_077229.1, from coordinate 402,454,292 downwards.
ATAGATGATAAAAATATATTAGTTAAACTTATTTTAAAAATAAAAGGTAACTGTAAGAAAGAGAAAATATAGTCAATTTACTAATGCAATGCTAGAAAAAAATAAATTTGTAAAACTAGTCACTCCTTTTTGCTTACTATAGGTGCATTCTTAAAACAACAAACCAAAGAAGAATCAGGTGACTTAATCAACAATTTTTTAAAGGTTAGCTCCTTTTAAAGACAGACTTGCAATAAAGTTTCACTGTAAGTTATTTTGAGAACTATATTCATTCCTCATTGTTATTATTGGGGGGTAGACTTAATATCTACTGGTCTCTGAGAGTCCCATTTGCAGTGTGGAGGGAGTGCAATGTATCAGATAGCAAAATTGGATCATCCAAATATCATCTTAGTTTGACTTGAACCTCCCTTGGGAGAATCAGATTCTATTTCTATCACACTGTACCACTACTGCCAGGGGAAACTTGGTTGCTTTCTGACTCAAATTATCTTCCTGAATCAGTAGCATCAGCTTGGACTACCCATATATAACACCAATGCATGACACAACTCTGCCATTATAGGACAACTATCTAATACAGACACTAAATTCAGGGAAATTTTAATGCAAAGCACATGTGCCGAATACGTGTTTGCATTGTTCAAGGAACCTTTCAAGACACTTAGATGTTTCAGCATAGACAGTCATATCCTATAATAATTTTATGGTCTTAGATGGAATGAGTTTAGCCAAATAGTACTTACTGGAAAATCATGTGTACCATTTCTAGTCCCTCTCTCCCAAGGGAACACAGGAAGCCCTTTTGTGACCAAATCACAATATAAAAATCACTGAGGCCTTGTCATATATCTTTTCATCAAGCAATATATGGAGCTTAACAAATCAATTTTATTTCTAAAACGTCCATCATTCAGTGATGAAAAGCATGGCACTCAAAACCTTTTCCAAATTTAATTTTTAAAAGGTATAAAATTTTGTCTCTTTTTTGTCTCTTTACTTGCCCCTTTTACTTAGGGGCAAGAAAGCTTCACCATGACAGCTAGTTACATCCGATACTTGGCTTAATTTCATCTAGGCAAGGCAGATGATATCGCTCTGGTCACCATAACTGTAGCCAAGAGAATAATTTTCCCCTTGAGGTCAGGTCTGGCAGTGGTTATTCTTTTCAAAGCAGAACATTTAAAGATGGGGTGGGGGGAGGCAGTTGGAAATTTTGAAAAGTAGTTAACCGTTATTCCAATGAACAATGTTAACCAGTGTTAACTTATTCCAAAGCCTAAAAATCCAAATTCTTAAAAGTTTTTATAATTAACTCAGAACCTATTTTGAATCTCTCCCTTTCTCTATATTTTGCTGCCTCCTCATCTTTTTCTATCTTTCTACAGGTCTTCTACTTTTCTGTCTTTGTATCTCCTTCTGATTGAAGAATATGTTCAAAGCCTGAAAGGTTTGAGGCATAACATATACACTTAATAAAGGCAGAAAACTGAAATAAAGAATTGAAGGGCTATATCTCCAAGCAGTTCTACCACTTAGACCTATGTCTTTATCACTTTTATTCATTTGCATGGAAGACTAAAAAAATCTAGGGGTTAAGAAAAACCAGGGGACTCAGGCCCAGATAATCTTTGATTTTTTTTTGGGGGGGAAGGTGATCTCTAAACTAATGCTGAAAAGGGTAGTTTGCCAATAAGACATTAAGCAAGGGGTTGCATGGGCCTTCTAACTCTAAATCAGAGATGAACTCCAGGTGAAGACATTATCCTTAGTGATCCAGAAGCTCAGGATAAATAATAAACTTGGAGTCTACAGCTATTTTAAAGCTGGCGACCTGCTCTGTGTACTATATTTTGCACCTGGAACAAAGAATCTCCTTTTGGGAAAAAAAAATGCCTAATATATGCAAGGTGGTGAGGACAGACAGACTTTCCTAAAAGAAGAAAAAAGGTTTTTTTAAGGATTTTTGTTTTGTTTTGTTTTACCACTCTAATAAGTAAGTGTGTGATATTCTGGATTTTCAAAAAGTACTGAAGGACAGATAGCAAAGTCTCCTTTGACTCTTAAATAGAAAAAAGAATACCTAAACTGAAGACTATAGCCTAAGCTAGTTAGATGTAGAGGGAAGCTTCACATCTGCATGTCCAGTGACTCTGCACCTGATAATGATCAGTAGAAACCAAAGGACCATCAAACACCATAATTTAATGTCTACGAGAGATGGAGAATGAGCAATACATGGGTAGGGACTACATGTCATCCCTCTGTGGCCAGAAGGGAAGATGCTACCTGGTAAAGCTCACATACCAGGAAAGAAAAATGAGAAGCAATGGGAGCAATGTGACATCCCCAGAAGACCAAAGTGGTTCTGTTGCCTCAGAGATAGGTGATATCTTGCCACAAACGTACATTCAAATGTTTCTTCTGTGTGGCTAACTCTTCTCACTGGTGATGTCTAATTTATGGTCAAATACATCCTATGTACATGAAGAAACCATTCTAATGCTTTTTTTCTTGAACTGTATGATGTCATTAAATGATCTTGCTTTGAATTAACTACCTTCTGGCTGACAGAGTAGCAAACACATTACTGGGAGTTTGTGAGCTCTGGTTCTTGGCACATAGTAAATCTTATACAAATATTAGTTATTATTTTTTATTGGCCATTAAGAAGAGCTGGAGGATTTTTTTTTGTTAGTATCTGACATTTATTAAATAAAGTTTTCAGTTCTCTGTTCTTGATTTTAAAAGCAGGTGGGTTAAACATTTTTTATGCTTTTCTAGGAAGGAAAAAATACCTAAATTAAGTTGCTTTTCATTCATGCATGTGGCCCGTTATTACTTTTTTCCTATAGCTTATAGCCTTCAGTAGAAGGCTCCTCACCCATACTTCAAATGAAATATACAGTTAAGCCCCAACTGATATGAGAAGTACATTCCTGAAAAAAAAGTACTATGTAATATGAAACTATGTGACTGGAGGCATTAAGCCTATGGACTTAATTGGTCATGGACTACCACAAACAGATGCAACTTGAAAGGAACACTGTTGCTGAACGTCTAAGTGTAGAAGGAAGGAGTGGCAGGAGGTGAGTACGGTGTTATAGAGCCTATGGCTAACTCTGATGCCTTAGTTTACTTCTTGTTTAGCAAAGTATAGAAACACAGAAGTTGCTTCCTTTGTCCTTCATATTTTCTATCAGTCCCTTTATGATATGAGCTCCTTTTAATATGAATGTAATACAAATGATAGCTGACATATATACATGTATTTAAAACACCTTACAAATATCTCCTACATATTTGAAGGGTTTTATTAGTTAATGACTTAATTATTTTGATCAGCTGAACCCAAGGTCTAAAATCTGAGATAATAAAAAATAGAGATAAATAAAATAATAAGTTATTTATGGTTTTATAGAGATAAATAAAAAGACAAAACTGACATTTTTAAATCATTCTACATATATCTCTCTCTTTTTTTTGATCATCATAAATGAAGGCTTGAATGTGGAAATTGAAAACGAGGAGGCAGTGAGGTGAGAAGGAAGAAAAGAGGATCAACAGAAGAGGAAGTCATTGGTGAAATTCCTCAAGCAGAAAAGTAAACAGCCTAAGAGAGTTAACTATAAGTAAGGCACTATAATCACCCAAAGGGCATTATGGAAGACCTGAGAGCCTTTGCAGGGGAGACAAAAGAAACAAAAAATGAGAAAGACAGAAAAGAAAAACCTAAACTTACTGTTCTACATTGCAAAATGGGACTTAAGTGGAAAACATAATTCAACTAGCTTGCTTATTATGAGAGATTAGGAAGCTACTCCTTAAACAAAATCCATCTGTTCTAAATCTCTCCTGAGGATTCAGTCGATTAGCAAGCATTTATTATTAGGCAATTACTCTATCCTGGGCACTGTGTTAAGTGCTAGGGATATAAAGACAAAAATAAAATAACCTTTGTCTTCAAGAAGCTTACATCCTAGCAGAGGAGACAACATGTACATAAAAAACTGTATATAGAATAAAACAGAATATAGTAAGGGAAGACATTAGTACTCTGGAGCATCAGGAAAGGCTTCATACAGATAGAAGTTCTTATCTTGTATGTGTCCAGGACCTCTTCTCAGAATAATATTTTGAATAATTGAAGGAAATTCTAAATTTTAGTTAAAGGTTAATGAAAAAATGTAATTTTTGTGTCCAAGTTCACAGACCCCCTGAAATCCATCCATGGACCCAAAGTGGGTCTATGTACCACACATTAAGAAATCCTGGTATAGAAGGTAGTATCTAAGGTGCATCTTGAAGGAAGTAAAGGACTTTATAATGTATTCTAGACAAGGGGGACAATAGCTAGTACAAAGACAGAGAAAGAGAGAAGATGTGTGAAGAGCAAAGGCAACCAATAGGGCTACACCACTGAATACAGAAAAGGAAATAATATATAATATATATTATTAAGGAAATAATATATAATAAATATCACATATTTATTATATATAATCTGTCTGGAAAGACAGATTGAGGCCAAATTGTAAAGAGCTTTAAAAGCCTGAGGAGTTTCGACTTTATCCTAGAGGCAATAGGGAACCACTAGAATTTAGTGGAATCTAATTAATATAATAATTGAAGGTCCATAATCCTCCATTGAATCAATCAATCAAAAATATAAAATAGGAGTAATCTTTAATGAATTGGAAATGATTATGGTGTTTTGGTTATTAGATAAAAGGCAGATAATGCTATACAGGAAGCATTTTATGACTGGTTGAGAAACATCAATCACATCTCTTTGGCTAGGTATAAAAACATCAAGGCTGTTCAAAATGTGGCAGTCAAGTGATGAACCCCTCTAGTGGTGAGAGATCTTCATTTGGGAGGTTCAAAAGTCAGAGTGAAACCTGTGAGAGAAGAAAGTATCTCTGTCTTTGGGTCTGTCTGAATCCCTTCTTTGCCACTGATCATGTCACTGGAAATACTGAACCATTAGCAAATAGTAATTCCAAATGCAATAAGAGAGATGAAAGTAGTAGAGGCTAATACAAATCCATCCAGAAGTGATAGTCACCAGAGAAAGACAACATCAAGGAGCATGACCCCTCCTACTGGTTCTATAAAGGCAATGACCTTTAGAGCCCAGAAGAGAGCTATTCCTAAAGTAAACTTCATGAGAACTCTATGAAGCAGAGGGGAGGAGGGGGGAACTAGGAGGATTACCCCCTTGTCATATGTGATTTCTATCTTAATTTGTATTTTAAATCTGTGCCCATTTCCCCCCACACCCGCCACCATGAATCCTTTGTATATTTGTTAGAGAATGTACCCTAACTTTTGAGAGGAATGTTTTTATAACTTTTGTTCTTGGTACATCATCTTGGTCATCATCTTCTTCATTTTTTGTTAAAAAACTAAGGTTGGCTAATTCTTACTGAGAAGCACAATAGTGAGGGGTGCTGAACTACACTGCTAGATATCTATCCCTTCTGGACTAACTAGAAAACTCTGAAAGTCGTAGTCAGATGCCTCGTGTGGGTCTAGTCAATGAATTCTAGTGAAAATTGGAGAAGTAGCCCTAGAAAGAGTTTTATTTGTGTTTAAGAAAAATAATTTCTGTAACTGTGTGGAGAATGAATTGGAAGGGGGAAAAGATTTGAGATGTTGAGACCATTTTGAAAGTTAAGGCAAGAAGTACTTAAATGTATTGATAGTGTGTATTTTGGGGGAGAAAAGCAAAGTATGGCTCCATTAACTAACTAATTAAAAGGAACTGGTGACACTGCAGCATAAAGAATTTCAATTAGAAATGTGGTCCTGACAGGGAAACATGCTGGCCCCCTGAGAGGTCAAAGGAGATTATGGTACCTCTTTTTAATAAAGGAGACATTTTCTTCTTTGGGGCAAGTTTTTAGGATAATCTTGCTTGTAAACAATTCTCTCTTAAAGAGAGGATGGTTTCTTGTAGCTATGGTTCCCATTTCTGTAATCTGCAGTGTTGCTTGGGATACTTGCCTTTTTCAGTACATACTTTGTGACTGGTATTAAGGTCTTTCTACATACATTTCTCAGTGTTCTGACTCTCTTGATACATTATTAGTCATCCAACAACACCAAGATGTTCATTCTTCATGAAAACTGAGGGGGGGAAAGGGGGGAAGGAGAGAGGGAGAGAGAGAGAGAGGGAGGGAGGGAGGGAGAGAGATGGAGAGGGAGATGGAGAGAAAAAGAGGGAGGGAGAGAGAGAGATGGAGAGGGAGACAGAGAGGGAGAGGGAGAGGGAGAGGGAGCGGGAGGGGGAAGGAGGATGATAGAAAGGAAGGGAAAGAAGGAAGAAGGAAAAGAGGGAAGGAAAGATAAGGGGAAGAGTAGAGGGAGAAAGGGAAAGGCAGGGAGGAGGGTGTTTCCTTCCTTTAAGGTGATTACAGTCTATGGGGGGGGGGGTGGATATCATATGCAAGCAGCTAAGTAAATATAAAATAATTTCAGCATTAAGTAGAAGAAAATACTAAATACCCAATGGATCCAGACTTGCACTGTGAGAAGACTTGTAGGCTTGGTTTAATACCTACACCTCTCATTAAAAGAGATTCCAGTTCTATCAGTAAATCTTCACCTTTTCAACTCATTTTAAGTACTTGGTCTATTCTAAATTCTAATCATAGGCCCAGAAAGAGGCCCCAAAATGTGCAATTCATTTAAATCAATCTTTCTAAACAGAGGCAAAACAAAAAACTCCTCCAGTTCTAGTTGATAAAGAATCTTTCAGACAAAAGGTGAACATGTTAATAATTTGAAAACAAATGCTTTTGCAACAGTGAGAACACCTGCACTTCACTACCATTTCCACAGATTTTTACAATTCCTGCCTATCACTAAATAGTTGTCTGCCCTTGGGCAAGTTATTTAACTTCCTTCACGCCTTAGTTTCTCAATCTAGGGAAATTAAATGAAATTAAATGAGGGTATTGGGTTGGAGGACCTCTGAGATCTTTTGCCTCTCAAAGTAGCCCAGCAGACTTGGAGTAAAATGACCTGGATTCAAACAGTATCTTTGACATTAGTAGCTGAGTAGGTTGTTTTGTCTTTTACAGCCTCAGTTAGCTTATGGGAATAATAATAAATAGGATCCTTAAATGGGAGGTAATTAACCCATAGGGCCTTTCTTCAATTGTAGGCTTTCACTGACAACCTTAATTACAAGCCCTCTCTGCTAGTTGGTAACTAGTTCTCTACATGAAACACTCTGATTCCTCTTTGCCACTTTGACCAAGTGAAAATTTAGTTTTGTGTTACATGAAACTTCAGTAAAGTTTTAAAAAAAAGATTATTGAGCTCCTGGGCCAGTAGCATCATTCCTCAATATCAACTCTCCAGTAATTATCTTTTCCCCACTATAAAGGATATAAAGCCAACAGATATTTGGCTGCTCCTTGTTAACAGATTAGTAACCCAAATCCACATATAATTGGTCTCATTACCAGTAGTGCTTATAGGCATTTAACATTTTCTAAACTTCTAGTATTTAAAAAGAGCTATATCCCTTTTCTAAAACATACCCGATAAAATACATTCATCCATAGCAGACATATGAAGTTATTTCTTCAGACTCATTACACCTGCCATCTCCTGTCATATATCAAACACACACATGGATGGCTGTATAATTTTAATGATGCTTGATCTCCATATTTAACATTCTCATCTAATGCTTCACAGCCACTTTAGGCTAAGGAGGTGATTTGAAACAGGTAGGAGGCATTACCTTACTTTTTGTGACGAAAGAGTTAATGTTCTTTTAAGTTTCTAAATATAATTATTTTGTGCATAAAGGTGTAGGATGAAAATTAATTAAGAGTAAAAATAGTTAATTTACCATAAAAGAAAGAGGTGGGATTCCAGAGGAAAAGGTTCTAGCTGTGTAATCTCAGACCAGTCACTAAGCTCCAAGGGCCTCAGTGATGAAGGAGCAAGGCTATATTGTTTCTCAGATTCTCCCTGCTGATCTCAATCAGCTGTTTTGAGGAGTGTCCATTAATTAATGGTCATCCCCAAAGACAGCCTTGTAGAACCTCTACCAGAATGCTCTCAAGCTAGTTATCACTCTAGGGAATGGCTGAACAAATTGTGGTATATGTTGGTGATGGAATACTATTGTGCTGAAAGGAATAATAAAGTGAAGGAATTCCATGGAGTCTGGAACAACCTCCAGGAAGTGATGCAGAGTGAGAGGAGCAGAACCAGGAGAACATTGTACACAGAGACTGATACACTGTGGTACAATCAATGTAATGGACTTCTCTACTAGCAGTAATGCAGTGATCCAGGACAATTCTGAGGGACTTATGAGAAAAAATACTATGCACAACCAGAGAAAGAACTGTGGGAGTAGAAACACAGAAGAAAAACAACTTCTTGATCACATGGGTCAATGGGGATATGATTGGATATGTAGACTCTAAATGATCATTCCAGTGCAAATATCAATAATATGGAAATAGTTCTTGATCAATGGCACATGTACAACCCAGTGGCATTGCATGTTGGCTACCAGAGGGGTTTGGGGGGAGGGGAGGGAAAGAACATGAATTTTGTAACAATGGGAAAATATTCTAAATTAAATGAATAAAATTTTCTAAATTAAAAAAATTAAGGTATCTCTCTATGACTAATTTTAGGGTACTCCTAATAGGAACTTCTAAATGAAAAAAAAATCACTGTACCAAAGCAGATAAGCACCTTTTCTCAAGTTTATAGTCTTAGAGAGTTGCTGAAGGCATTGAGAGATTTTCATCTGCTCAGGTTCACATAGCCAATGTGTCAAATATGGAATCTGAACCCATGTCTTAATGGTTCCAAGCCCCAGTCTATCAACTATACTCAGCTATCTGCAATATTCCACCTCTCAGGAAAGAGGTAAACACTCATAAGAACAAGTGTTATATACATGGTCAAATGCAAGAAATCACAGTTTTTGCTAAACTATTTGTCTTGGTTTGAAGAAAAGGTTCAAATTGGGAGTGGGAGAAAGGAATCATAGAGAAGGCATCTGACAGAGTCAGAAGATTTGGGTTTAAATCCCACTTGGAGTTCTTATTAGTTATGCAACCCTGGGCAAGTTACTTAACCACTCTGTGCCTCCATTTCCTCAACTGTAAAATGAAGAGAGTTCTGTCCAGTTCTAAATCTCTGATCCTATCATATCAAGTAACTATAATACAAGATGTCCCAAAAGTCTCGGTGCAGCTTTAAAAACAAGTTAATAAATTATTTAAATTAATAGCTCAAAGTTATTAAAACTGAACTGACTTTAAAAACAAAGTTATTAATTTAAGTTCCTAATTTATTACAATAAATTATAGTGATTTAAATGTTCCACAGATGTTAAATATTAAATCTAATCATTATATTATATTATATTATATACTTAATTATAACAAATTAATTTAATAACTTATTAAAACTACATTCAGACTTTTAGAATATCCTATACATAACCAAAAAAATTCATAAAACTTTTTTTAAATTAATCTAACCAATCATTTAAAACTGCTCATTCATAGCCATTTGATATCAATCAAACCATGTGAATCTTCCTTGGAGAGAATAATACATAGCTATGGGCCACTAATGATTACATGCTATTTTGAAATCATCCCAAATATGCCTAGAAATTGTCATACAGAATAGGCAATAGTTTATAAAAGATCTGGAAGTTTTTGGTGAAACATGAGCTAAAAATAAATCAATAGCATAACCCAGTAGGCAAAAAGACATTAATGTGATCACAGCATACATTAAAAGAGTATGAGTACCCAGAATGAGAGAGGGAAGGGTTTTGTTGAATTCTCTCCTTGTCAAATCCTATTTAGAGCTCATGTTCCATTCTGAGCACTATGTTTTTGGAAAGGTCAATGATGGGCTAGAAAGGGCATTTAGAATGGTCTGTCAGTCAATAAACATTTATTAAGTGTTTTCTATGTGCAAAGCACTGAACATATGAAGAAAGGAGGGGTGAATAGCACTTGCCTTTAGGGGGGGATCATATTTTGATGGGGGATAATGACATGTGTAAAAAAGATATACAGAAGAAGATGATGGGCAATCTGACAAGGGAAGGCGTTAATAGACAGGAGGCACCAAAACAGGCCTCCTGCAGAAAATGGGATTTGAGCTGTTTTAAGAGGTAGCATGATGGGGAGGGCATGCCAAGCACGGATGTCAGTCAATGCAAAGGCAAAGTGATGGGAGATGGAACGTTATGTTTTAAGAGCTACAATTAGACCAGCATTGCTGGACTGCAAAGTGCATGGTGATCTGTAAAACAGAAGACAGGAAAGGAAGGAATGGATCAAAGTATAAAGGTTTTAAATGCCAAAGGATGGTGGAAGGCCTCAAGATCATTCCAGACAAGGAACAGTTGAAGAAATTAGAAATTCTCTAAGACTTAGAGAAGAAAAGATCTAGAGGAAATGTAATAGTTGTCTTCAATATTGGAAGGGTAACATATGAAAAAGGCTTAGATTTGTCCAGCTTGGCTCTAAAGAACAGAAATAGAAATAATGGGGTAAAAGTTGTAAAAAGACAGTCTTTATGTTAAGAAAAATTTCCCAACCATTAGAACTATGCAAAAGTTTGTACTAGAGTGGTTGTTATCCAGGCATGTCCAACTCTCTGTGACTCCATTTGGCATTTTCTTAACAAAGATACTGAAGTGATTAACATTTCCTTCTCTGGCTTATTTTATAGATAATGAAATCGAGACCAACAAGATTAAGTGACTTTCCCAGGGTCACACAGGTAGTATCTGAGGCCACATTTTAACTCAGTTCTTCCTGACTCCAGCATTGCACCAGCTAGCTCAGTTTTGTTGAACCTTTTCCAAATTTGTATGCCCAGAGGGCAAATTCAAGCTGTCTCTGAGCCCCTGAATTACTGGAGAGAGCTGAGAGGGGAAGTGCTAGCTTTGGGTGGCTGGACAGATGGGTGGGGCATGCAAAAAAATATCCTCTGGCACTGGGAAGACCAGGAACAGAGGAGCTCCCAGAGTGCCAGTTCTGCATGCATGCCATGTCTTCACCAATGCTGTCCAAGGTGTTCCCTTTTGCTAGAGGTCTTGCAGCAAAAGTTAAATAACCATGTGACAGAGATATTGTATAGAGGATCCTTCTTGATGTTTAGGCTAGTCTAGGATGGACTCTGAGTTCCCTCAAACTCTTTGATTCTAGGTTATTAGAAGGTTGACAAACTATAATGGGAGTTAAATAGAGTTGTTACTCCCATTTTTTTTTAAATAAGGAATTATTTCCATAATAAACTGGATTGCAACCAAAAAAAATGTCAACGAAATGAACTATATTCTATATCATTATATTTATCCTTTGGTAAAATTTGTGTAATTCCAAAAGTCAAGAAAACTTAGTAATAAAAATGGAATCGACTACAGTAGAGTATAGAAAGGCCCTGTTGGTAGAATGTTAGCAGCTGGGGTTGAGTCCCAACTCAAAGTGGTGAAGCCATTGTGAGTCACGAAGCCAATTAACTTTTATGAGCCTCAATGTCTTCAACTACCTGTCAAATTCACAATATTGTTGTGAAGACCAGTTGAAACACTTTGTATAAAGCTACTTTGCAACCAAAAATTTGATATATAAACATAAGCACTTGCTATTATTAAAGTCCAAAAGAGGAAATAAAGAACTACCTGAGATCTACCTAAATCAATTTTGCCAAGAATATAGAGTGCAAGTAAAACTATGTTAAATTTCCAACTGGGATAAAGCAAGTTTGACGAGGTTTTACTAGGCTGGTTTCAGCTAAAATGATTAAAATTGTTCAAACATTTATGAAAAAGAGAAAATTGGTTGAAGATGAATGCAGATGATCTAAAAGGACTATTAAATGAACACATGAGCTATGGATATACTTAAGTAACAGTTATAGACTTTAACAACAGATAATATAATGTCACTAAAAATTGGATAAGGCCTCTAAGTTTCAAATATATTTTTAAATGAAGAAATGTGAACTTGAGAATACCCTAGAAAATAAGCTATATTATATGCTAGGAATAGTGTTAGAATGAGTCAATCACAGCAAAGATTAGAAATTCTGCTATGTCGTAAAACTATAATACAATTAAATTTAGTGATCTATCTGTCACACTTGGACATAGTGCCAAAAAATAAACAAAAATTCATGGAACACTGGCAGAGGAACAAAAACAAATGTGGAAACCAAGAAATATCAAAGTAAAGTCAGCTATTTTGGTTACTGGAATGGTTTCACACACATTTGTTGGCCATATCACAGACATGAGGATCTCACATATTTTTGGGGAGTGATTAATAGGAATAAAAATTATTCATAAGTGAGGGATATTTAGAGATTATTTTAATAAAAGATGCATGTTAAACGTTTTAAAGCAATGATTCATTTTAATTTTTTCAGATAAATTTTGTTTCATAAAAAAATCATAGTATCATTTTCAAACTTAAATTTTATTTAATATTTCTTCCTAAGGCTTCATAGGCGAGGAAAGCTGGAAACTTGTTTTTAAGTCTCTGAATACAAGTTTCAAAGCCAGGTTGTAAAATGGTGTTGACACTTTGCACAAATGTGCCTAAAGGGACTGACTACAAGAAGACCAGTGAATGAAGGTTAGTTTCTGCTGGCCATTTGATGAAGAGTATTCTGGGCTGGGCTTTAGAAAAGAACTCTGTAGGCCTTGAAATGCCTTTAAGCAAAGACTGTGCATCAGTCCTGAAGGCAATCCTCTGAGGGAGAAAAAATGAAAGGTCTTCCCCAAAGAAGAAAAGAAAGTCGAAGTTAACCAAATCCTGATTCTAACCACCACTCTATCTGCAGAAAAGAAAGAGAGCTCTGCAGGCAACAAAACAACTGAGCTAGATGGGATACAGTAAATCTTTTACCCTGGGTTCCTACAATGGTTGAGTTTCCTGTCAAGAAAGCATGAATGTAAATGTTTCCTCTTTGTTTCTATTCAGTTCTAACTAGTGTATCATATGTATCATGGCATGTGTAATGTGCAAAATAAAAATTACTGAATATATCAATGGCGTTATTTTGAAAGTTATATTTTTCTAGAAAAAAATAATTGGATGGGTAGTTCATTATAAAAATTAGTCCCTCCATTATCCATATCTAAAAGAAAAGTTTAACCCTAAGCTTACAAAGCCAGAAATAGGTAACAGTATGGTGACAGCTACCCAAAGTGCCTAGGAAGAATTCACAAGACTCTATAACAGTCTCACAGTCACTCCAGGTTCTACACTTTGGGGGACTCTGCATAACTAGCTTAACTGTGTCTTGCACATAATAAACATTCTCTAAATACTTGTTGACAACTTCTTCAGGAGATAGAAAGAGAAAGAAGGTAGTTCATCTGATACCTTTCTTTTTTTTTTTAAACTCTTGCCTTGTCTTAGAATTAATGGTAACATCAGTTTCAATACAGAAGGGTGGTAAGAGCTAGGCAGCTGGGGTTAAGTGACTTGCCCAGGGTCATACAAGAAGGAAATCTCTGAGACCATATTTAAACTCAAGATCCCTCCCCAACTTCAGGACTGGCACTCTATCCACTGAGCCACCTAGCTACCCTCTTTTTTGCTTTTTCAAAGAAAACTCAAATTATGTGGTATAATCTATAAAATAATTACCCTGCTTTTTATTATAATTTGAGAAAATCAGTCTTTTTACATGTCACAAACCTGGAAAAGATCCCAAAGGTCAGAATTGTTTTCTTAATTACAGATATGTGTATGCATACATAAATAAAATATATGTACATATCAATGCATAATACATGTATACAGAAACTTAAACCAATCACTTAAACTGTGATTTATATAGCATATCATAAGGGTGGACCATACCTTACAATTATATTATCTCTGAGTATGTATTGTTGTTATTGTTCAGTCATTTCAGTAGTGCTCAATTTAGGGGGACCCTTTTTGGAGTTTTCTTGGCAAAGAATACTGAAGAGGTTTGCTCTCCTGCTCATTTTATAGATGAGAGAAGTAAGGCAAACAGGGTGAAGTGACTTGCTGGAGCTCACACAGCTACTAAGTGCCTGGGAATAGATCCTTGATATATATATATAATACATGTGTATATCTGCATATATATAATACATGTGTATATCTGCATATACACATATGCATATGAGTGGACACATGGGAATAATATAATTATAAGAGTGTGATCCATCCCAGTTTAAGTTATTAAGTTTCTATCCATCTCTCCATGAACCCCACTGTGGAAGTGAGCCTTAGATATTTACAAGGCAAAGATGTTCTTTATTCCAATTCTTCTTACTATACTATCTCAGAAAATGCTGCCCACCTCTCCACCCCACTGCTTTTTAAATTCTTACCTTCCATCTTAGAATTAATATTGTGCATTGGTTCCATAGCAGAATAAACAGTAAGGACTAGGTCAGTGATGGCAAAACTTTTAGAGACCAAGGACCAAAACTACAACCCTCACTCCACATGTGAGCCTTTCACATTATCCCAGATAGGGGAGGGAGGGAGTGCTCCAATTGGCTGCTGGGCAGGGGGGCAGATGATATGAGAAATGTCCTCAGGTACACATGGAGAGGGGGATGGGAATGGTCCCCTTTGGCACTCAGGCCATAAGTTTGCCAACATGGGGCTAGCCATTGGGCATTAAGTGACTTTCCCAGGCTCACACAGCTAGGAAGTATCTGAGGCCACATTTGAATGCAAGACTTCCCAGCTGGCTATCTCTCAATCAGCTGTGCCATCTAGCTGCACCCCAGTAAATGTCATTTTTTAAAAATTAATTAAATTTGTACAACTGAAAATTAATGGGAAGAACACTGATGAAGGCTCCTGAATGATAGTAGCAGAAACTCCAACCCTTCAGGTTGTCCCAAGAACCATAAAAAAAAGGAGTCAGCCACCACCACCCCCAGGACCCCACTGATAACCCTTGTGAGAGCTAGGGGAAGTAGCTTCAGAGAGGCTATTACATATTAATGAATGGTATTTCATTACTTTACATGTAGTCACATCATATCATATAATCAACTCATAAACTCAATACCATCAGAACAGAACAAGATGCAGTTACCTTCTCCTTTAAATTGTCTTTTTTTTTCTTTACTTATCTTCTTTTTCAGGGCTGTCTTTCATGTTGTTTCAGAATTGAAAATAATTAACAGACTCAAATTCAAAAAATTCCTTCTGTCTAAACTTTGATAACTAAAGTCTTAAATGAAAACTTCAAATATTCACATATTTTAAGTATGTTCCCAATTATGGCATCAATGGAAATATTCTGAGTATGTAAGTCTCCTACAAGAGAAAAAAACAGACCCAAGTTCAAATGTACTTAGACAACTTTTTAAAAGAGGCTTTGATTAGTCCCAAAAAGTTATCTCCCAAAAAAATTAGCCTTAAGTTTTCAGAAGGGGAGAAAATTTTTTGTTAGTTATCTGCTTAATTGTTATTCATTACAGTTAACATTTGGTTTTGGAAATGTTAAATATTTAATCTGTAATAAAATTATATTTTTATGCCCTGCTGTATGTATACTGCATAATAAATTGTCCTACCATATAATCATAGAATTTAGAACCCTATAATTGTAAGACTGGAAGAAAACTTAGAAAATAATATCTGATATTTATCTATCATCATTTTACACATGAGAAAACAGATCTAGAAGATCATGGGATATCAAATTGATAGCTGGAGGGTCCTTAGAAATTGTCTGGTTCAATTTCAACATTTTACATATGAGGAAACTGAGGCATGGGGAGGTTTAAGTGATTTGCTGAAGATAGAAGTGAAAGAGCCAGGACTTGACCCCAGAGTCTTTGAATAGCAAAGCAGTTATTCTCAAGTAAAACCGGCAATTAGTGGCAGAACCCAGGTCTCTTCTTTCCTAATCTTCTCTAGGTCTCACATTTTACTGATGTTGCTAATTTCTGCAACCCTGTGAATAAATTAACATATTTTGCTCTACTTAATATGAATAATTACTTTGTCCTTCATGTTTGAAGGTCTTTTCCCTCTACCCTTCATTAGTCAAATAGATGTGGCTTGAATTACTTTTCAAAACAATGAGTAAGTTAATTTTTACCCTCCACATTATAATCATAACTAGGTTAAAGACAAGAAATAAGAAAAGACAAAAAAAAACCCTCACTAAGCAAAATCCACACAAAACATTGTATAGAAAACATTACCATTTTATATGGCCTGTTGTGCTTAATTATTTTGTATTTTAAAAGTTAGCTGTCGTTCTGCCACACTGAAAAAAAAATAATCTGCACTAAACTTAATAGGTTAGGAGTTGTAGACCAGTAAATATGATCTGTCTCATGAGGGCCATTTATAATTAAGTAAAAATTATTCTTTAACTCAATGACTTCTTATGTAGTATTAACCTTTCTAGCAACAAATAACTAAAAGATGTGAAGGAAGAAGCCCTTAGGGCAACTGTCTCTGGGAATGTGATAATTCAGTTTCACAAGAACAAGGCATTGTGCTAGACCCCAGGGATACGGGAGCAGACAACAAGCATTTATAAACACGTATACACAAAGAAAGTCCCTGTGTTCGGGCAACATGTATTCTTTGCTGGGGGTGGGGAAGAACACATGGTAATTGTTAACACAATATGTATCTGTAAAATAATCTTTATAGGGAGGGGTTCATTCTGAAAGGATAGGATTTGTCACTGAGCAGTGAGGTGAAGGATGCTAGGGACCCAGGCACCTAGGTGGCATAGTGGAGAGAGGGTTGGGCCTGGAATCAGGAAGACTTATCTTCCTGAGTTCAAATCTGATCTCAGACACTTACTAGCTATGTGATTCTGGGCAAGTCACTTAACCCTGTTTGTCTCAGTGTCCTCATCTGTCAAATGATCTGGAGAAGGAAATAACCCCAGTATCTTTGCCAAGAAAACCAGAAAATGGGGTCAAGAAGAGTCAGACATGCCTGAAACAACTGAACTGAATAGGGATTTTAAGAGACAAAGGTGAGGAAGGAGTGCTTTCTAGACTTGAGATACCATTTTTGGCAGAATGTTGTAAGAGCTAATTAAATGGAGCAGAGTGTGTGAAGAGGAGTACTATGAAATAAGACTAGAAAGGTATGTGGAAGCTGAGTCATGGAGGGTTTAAAATACCAGGTCCAAGATTTTGTATTTTATTCTGATATTAATAGGAAGTCACAAAAGTTTTCTGAGTAAGAATATCATCAGATATAGAAGAAGATATCAGAGCTACGCTCTTGAGAGATCAATTTGGCAGCTAATAAGGAAGAAGAAAAAAATGCCATTGACAGTTCCAGGCAATTTGTCCTTATATTTCTAGAGCAGAGTGGAAATAAAAAGGGGGAAAATTGAGCTGGTCTCCTAGCCCTAGATAAGGAATTTGCGTTAAGGGAAATTCCAGGATGATTAAGACAAAAATGAAATGAATGATACTATGGTCACCATGTTATTAGAATCACTCAATCAATAAGCATTTCTTTTTTTCCTCTCCTATCTCTTCCATTAGAGAAGGCACCATTTGACAAAAAGACATATTTCTTAAGCCATCATATGCCACGCACTATAAGCAGTCCTGATGATTCAAAGACAAATATAAAACAGTACAGTCCCTACCTCAAGGAGTTTGCATTCTATTAGACAGACAACTTGTATATATATATATATATATATATATATATACTACTTAGAAGATAAAGAGTCCAAGTTTCAAGAAGGAGGACATTAATCAGTGGGGGAATCAGGAAAAGCTTCCGGTAGAAAGTACCACTTGAGCAGAGTCCTCAAAGAATTCAGGTATTCCAAGAGGGATCAGTGAAAACAAAGTGCATTCTGGCCATAAAGGACAGAGAGGGCAAAGGCATAAAAATGAGAAATCTAACATTATACGTTGTTGTTGTTGTTTAGCAAAGTCTGACCCTTTTGTGAGTCCATTTGGGGTTTTCTTGTCAAAGATCCTTTAGTGGTTTGTCATCTCCTTCTCCAGCTCATTTGAAAGATGAGGTAACTGAGGCCCACAGGATTATTGAGACCTGCCCAGGTCACACAGCTATTAAGTGCCTGAAGCCAGATTGGATTTCAGGTCTTTCTGACTCCAGGTCTGGCATTCTATCCACTGTTTAGCTGCCCTAGGTGCCACCTAATCTCTCTTTGAAGAAAGGGCCATATTTTACCTCTCTTTGTATCTCCAACACTTAGCACAGTATCTGGCACACAGTAGGCACTAAATGAATTGGCTGACTGATTGATTGGTGAATGAAGAAAAGTGAAGAGTCAAGAATGACTCAAGCTTTTGAGCCTGCATGAACAAAAGGATGATGGTACCCAAAGGAGTAAAAAAAGGAAATTTCATAAGAGAGATGTCTTGGGGAAGAGGGACAAGTAAAGAATTGACTGGAAGGACTCCATATAGAATTTGTTACCCCAGGTAATTCACTTACCCAAAAGCTCAGTTTCCTCATCTGCAAAGTAAGGAAGCTAAACTAGATAACTCTAACTAGCTCCAGATCCATAAATCTATAACCTTCCATCCTCTAAGGGCAATGGTTAACCTTCAAAGGAGAGCTGGAGGTATCACTCCCACTAGAGACACAACAAACCCATCCCTAGGCAATTCTCTGTGCTCTAGTAGTTATACACACAATGATTTAACCTTAACCAGGTGGAATGAATCCCACAAGAATAAATTTTTAAGTATAAAACTGTGCATTCTATATAGACAGTCACCGTGAGTTTGACTCTGCAGAGAGGAGTCAGTCCAAGATTCTTTCAGAAATATTCAGCTATACCTGTGGAGAGCAGATAACAATGGCAATCTTTATAGGACCTATGATTGTTTTTGTTTATACTCAAAGGGAACCAAAATGACATCAATATGTCCAAGGAGTTGATCAGATCAAGATGAATTCAGAAGGCTCTACCACAAGTCAGACACAAATAAGAGCATATGGACATTTGGGATGAAATGGTCTCTAAATGTGCAGATCTTATGTTTCTTTTGAGCTGCTACTGTTCAGAAGGCCTGTACTCCCACAGAGCAATGGTTCAGACACAACTAACCCCACAAGGATTCACATCAAGAATTCAAACTAACAGGTAGCAGTAGGCTTGGTAGATAAACTATTCTAGGATCAGGCTCAATAGTAGCAAGAGATCATAGGATCACAGATTTTTTAACTAGAAAGAATCATAGAATTAAACTACTTCAATGAGCCCTACTTCCATTTTACAGATACAGATACTGAGAGTAAAAGAGGTTAACTGACCACCTCAAAATTGCAGAGTGAGAAAATAATCACTGATAGGATTCAGGTTCAGATCTTCAACCAAATCCACTATACAGAGGCTCTTAACTTTGTGTGTGTGTGTATGTCATAAAACCCTTTGCCAATCTGGTGAAGCCTATATTATTCCTTCTTGGAATAAAGTTTTGAAATGCATAAAATAAAATACATTTGATTACAAAGGAAATCAATTACATTGAAATATATTTATCAAAATATATTTTTTAAAAAACAAGTTCACACACCCCAGGTTAAAAATCCCTTCCTATCCCAATATGCCTCCCAAAAAAAACAAATCTTTCACCTTGAACCACAAACACATCTTCCACAAAAGTGCATGCATTGGTAGGTAAGCAAGATGTGAACTACATCTTACCACCTTTTCTAATAGTGCAGACATAGATGAAGATAAACAGTGCTGGTCCTAGTCAAAACTGGGAACTCAGTAAAGCTTGCCTCTGACCTCTAGTTTTCCCTTTCTCTTTTTCCCATTTTCAAACTCCTAGCAAAGAGGTTTTGTAATCCCCTCCCTTTATTAAAACCGGAAAGGATCTGATAACCATCAAATACACTTTAAATAAAACATTTCGCACTGCAGTCTGGAGATCCCCTAAGGATTTGTATTTTAAAACCTTTTATCTCTAAGGCCTGCAAGCCTTTGTCAACTGTGAAAAGAATTTCAGACTATTGTGAGGGAGATAACTTTGGAGCAAACTTTACTTTGCCCAGAAATTATACTAACCCCCAACTACCTACCCTGAAGATATATCTGAGTGTTTTTGGGGGGAAGACTGAGTCAAAAGTAATAGTATGATGGTGATGCCAATCTCATCTGTTTACCACAAGATGGTAGAGATACTGAGTCTATTTTCATAGTGCCCACTCTCCTTTTCTAAACCAATATGCTAATCTCCCTGACCTAGGTCCTGGGCTTCCTCCAGCTCCCACAAGCAATAAGGCATTGGAAACCCAAACACCCCAGCTCTGGAACAGAGAATATAAATTATAATGGTGATCACAATAATGATGATAAAACATTCTGTAGTATTACATAAAATGGTTACCCAGCAGGTATTAAATCCCAGAAAGGGGGGGGGGGGGGGGGGAAACAGGCTTTTCATTGTGTGAAAGATGGATTGGAGTTGGGAGAGGCTTGAGGCAGGCAAACTAAATAAGAGGCTATTATATAACAGGGATGATGAGGGCCAGAACTAGTTGAAGTGGTGCAAAGGTAATGAAGAAGAAAGGTGTGAAGGTAGAAATGACAAGATTTGGGGATCGGTTGGATCAGTGGGGTGAATTGGTGTGGTAACTGTGTGGAAAGGGGAGAGGGAATATTGAAGATAGATGTTGTAGAAATTGAAACAATGCTATTTGCCAACCACTAGAGTATGTTGGATGAGTAAGAGTGAAGAGTTAAAGATGACATCAAGATTTTGAACTTGGGTGATAAGAAACATGGTGCTACTCTCAACAATAAGAGAAAAGCTTAGAAGAAAGATGGATTTTAAGAGGAAATATTTTAAATTCTGAATTTGAAATGCCTGTTGGACATTCAATTTGAAATGTCTCATAAGTAATTAAGGATGAGTCTGGAGTTTAGGGCAGAAATTAGAACTGGATATATAGATCTAGTAACCATCTGCATACAAATATTTGAACTCATGGAGCTCATTAGGTCTAAAAGAGAGTAGCAAGGAAAAAAGAAGAAGGCCCAGGACATGGTCTTTGGTTTCACCAACAGTTAGGTGATATGTTGCAGAGGAAAGTCCACCAAAGAAGTCTGAGGAGTGGTCAGATAAGTAGGAGAACCAAGAGAGAAGAAAGATGGTCAAACATTAAACCTTCATTAAGTACCTACTATATGCTAGGGCAGCTAGGTGGTGTAGTGGAGTCAGAAAGACAATTTTCTGGCCTCAGACACTTAGTAGCTGTGTAACTCTGGGCAAGTCACTTAACTCTGTTTGCCTCAGTTTCTTCATATGTAAAATGAACTAGAGAAAAATATGTCAAACCACTCTAGTATCTTTGCCAAGAAAACCCCAAATGGGGTCATGGAGAATCAGACATTACTGAAAAATGACTGAACAGCAACATGTGCCAGGAAATTTGCTAAGTGCTGGGGATTCTAAGAAAGAAAAAAGACAATTCCTGTTCTCAGAGAGCTCTTAGTCAATCAGAAGCTACATCATGCAAACAACTATGTACAAAGAAGCTACGAGCAGTCTAAACTGGAGATAATAAACAGAAGAAAGGTACTAGAATAAAGGAAGTTCAAGAAAGACTTCCTGTACAAGGTAGAATTTTAGCTGGGATTGAAGGAATCCCAGGAAGCCAGGAGGCAGAGGCAAGAAAGACAAGTAATCCAGGCAGGAGGAACTATCAGGAGATGGAGTCTTTTGTTTGATGAACCAGGAAGCCAGTGTCACTAGAACACGGAGTATGTGGAGGAGTCATTTTGTTGTTGTGGCAGTCCATCCTTTGTTTTGAAGAGGACCAATTACATCACAGGGTAAACTCATGACTTGTGTGTGATTTCAGTGAGGCAGAGATGCACAAAGTCATCAACCTCTCTCACTTCCAGTCAATGAGGTCCAGTGGCAAGACAAAACTCACGATGATTGGATAGTTGACAGTGACTATTATAAACATATTTACTGTCCCTCTCCCAGTTTCGTTTTCTCCATAAATCTGATGAACATGTTTCTATATATTCAGTTATATTGCTGATAAAAAGTCTTCAAGTGGGCAAAACTATATACAGAGAACTATGGCATGGCACTAGAGAATTTTCTCATCTATCAAGTATCAACCAACATATTTTCAGTAGGGTGGTTCATTTGGGATGGAAATGTCTATTAATGTCCATGTGTCTATAAATTCAATTTTATACTATTATCCCAGACACAGTTCTCCATTTCAAAGGAAAAAAATTCCAAGTGCCTGAATACCTTTTCAATAAATCTTTGAACTCACTGATTTGGGGGAGACATCAACATCATTATCACCATCACAGCTAGCATTTATAAAGTAATTACTCTGTTCCAAACACTGTCCTAAGGGCTTTACAAATTTTATCTCATTTAATCCACACAACAAATTTGGGAGGTAGTTGTTATTATTATTCCCATTTTACAGTTGAGGAAATTAAGGCAAATAGAGATTAAATAACTTGCCCAAAGTCATATAGCTAGTAGATGTCTGAGGCTGAATTTCAACTCAGGTCTTCCTAACTCCAAGCCTGGCACTCTATGCAGTCTGGGATCATTTAGTTGTACTGTGCAACATAGCTGGACTTCTTCCACTAAGTCATAGTACTCCATCTATCCTTTTTTTTTTTAAACCCTTACCTTCCGTCTTGGAGTCAATACTGTATATTGGCTCCAAGGCAGAAGAGTGGTAAAGGCTAGGCAATGGGGGTCAAGTGACTTGCCCAGGGTCACACAGCTAAGAAGTGGCTGAGGCCAGATTTGTACCTAGGACCTCCCGTCTCTAGGCCTGGCTCTCAATCCACTGAGCTACCCAGCTGCCCCCTCCCATCTATACTTTTGATTAGTGCAACTCTAATTCATGGACTCCTATAAATCTCTGAGTAAATCCCACTCTCTAGAACCTTGGAGGCCTTTATCTACATGTTTTAATAATAATTATTATGTATAGACAGTATGGCATTGTGGATATATTGTTTGACTTAAGAGTCAAATGGATGTCAATTCAAATCTTATCCTTGATACATACCAGCTGTGTAACTCTGGTCCAGTCATACATTGTGCCTGTGATTCAATTAACTACCTGTGACTTACATGCTAAATCAGAGAAAGGCCTTCATCTTCAGTAGAAGGAGCTTTCACATTGGGAGGAAGTCACAGATCTTTCCATATTCCTATATTTTTAAAAAGGACTATTATCTGACATTTAAATAACATGTTATTACTACACAACACCTTGTATCTATTATTAATTAGCTTATCACAGAGAATGATTTGAGGTTGAACTTGTAGTTTCACTATTATGGGAACTCTCAATAAGGAAGCTCATTCAAGTAATGAAGTCCTCACTAGTACTGTGATTTATAGTTTTAGAGTTGCCTGTGTGGCATGCCAAGGATCAAAAAGCCAGAACATGTCTTGAGGCAGGACTTGAAACCACATCTTGCTAACTCCAAGCCTAAACAAGAATAAGAAAGACAGAGTTGGGATTACCATCCCCATTTAGTATAAAGAAGAAACAGGAAATTGGGGAAAATCAGTTCAAGCATTAGATTAAAAGGTCCTGAAGGACAGGGAGTCCCTTTTGCCTTTCTTTGAAGCCCCAAATGCTTACTACAGTGCCTAGCACATAGTAAGCACTTTATAGAAGTTTAAGGACTGACTGAACCACTAAAATGGCCAATCTAAGGCAGGAGTTCAGGTCTTAACTCAAAATACAATATACTTTGAGCAGGGACTATCTTAATTAATTGTATCTTCAGTGCTTGCCACAGTGATTGGTACTTGGTAGGTGCTTAATTGGGTTAAATCAGTACCTAGGACCTGGGCTCAGAAGGAAGCATAAAGACTCACAATGCCAGGCAAAAGGTGTTCTCCTCAACTGAATAAGACCATGAATGAACTCCTCAGGGATTCCAAGTTATATCTCTGCAAATAGCTTCCCAGTAAAGCTACAGGGAAGTTAGACTCATGAACCAAGAGTATCCTGAGTATGGAGGATTTCACAGCCACTCCTGGCATGTCCACTTCAGGTTGGGAAAGAGCTATAAGGAATGGCCCTTGTGATGAATATAAAACTATCAGGGTAGTTTTTCATTTAAAAAAATACCCAGTAAAGTATTTTTAATGAATGAAAAGTCACATCAGATATAGAACTGGATCTGGAGTTAGAAATATAGTCTTGGCAACTCCCTAGGTGTACTGCCCTTAGCAAGTTATTTAATCTCTGCCTGCCTCAGTTTCTTCATACATAAAATAGGGGTGAGGATTGATATGAGGATCAAATGAAATAATAATTGTAAGGCACTGATCACAGTGCCTGGCATATAGAAGATACCATATAAATGTTAGCTATTATTAGTGTTACTATTACTAATTACTAATAATACTAATGACTAGTAGTAGTAGTAGTAGTATTTTAATATAATAATGATATTAAAAGGTATAATCAATGAGAATGAAATTTCAATGTGAAACAGATAATTTATTGGTAGAAATCTGCTTTTTTAAAATGAAAACAAAAAATTTTAGATATTCATTTAAACCATAATTGAAATAAGAAATCCTCCCAGACTAGCCTATAGTCCATCACTTTGTAAAACACAAAGCAGAAAGAGAAACTGATCCCCAAATTACATCCAACTAAGCCATGTAGGTTGTTCCTATTTTATGCTTATTCTTCTCTTCTGAAGTTGTGAATAATGAAACAAATAAAACTCACACAGTCTCAGAGGTTCCTTTTCAATGCATTACATTTTAAATCCATTTTCAAAAATGCAGTACACATTCCTTGATAGCATGATATTTTACCAGATCTACTGAGAACAGTACTTACCCAGCGTCTTCCTGGAAGCCTTCTAGTTCATCTCGTTGCTCAGCTAAAGTTGATTCCAAATCCAAATATGTACCATTGTGAGAGAGTTGCAGTGTACAGTCATCAAGCTGTAAAAGAAAACATCAAATGAGGTTTCTGCTTTGATACAATCTGCAACAGGGAAAAAAACAGTAACTCTATCTTTTAAAAATCCTCATTACATTCCATTTAAAGTTGTATTCTTTAAAGTTGTATCATTTAAAGTTATAATACTTGGATTAAAACCAAACTCTACTACTAAAACATATGGAATAAAAATGCTCTAAAATAATAATATTGGATGTTATCTAATAATTCAGGTTTGCAAAGTATTGTAAAAATACTATTTTATATGGAACTTGGAAGGTCAAATGAAGGGAGTTTTTTTTTTTCCACAGATAAACTGTAAGCAAGTCATTAGCACTCTCTCAAAGTGAACACTCACAGAAAAGGAGTCTGTAAGGGCTTCTGATACCAAGCTGCCCTAAATCTCTGGAACACTTGACCTAGAGCAATATACATAAGTTTATAATGCTTTTTATTTCATGCAAAAAGATTCAAAGTAAAAAAATAAAAAATAAAATTTTTCAGAGATTCAACATAATTAGCAAATACCTTTCGTAAAGTTATTGAGCTAGTAAATATTGAATCCAAAACTCAAATCTATGGATTTATCTTCTGACTAATAAAATCTCTACTTTGCCACTCTATTCTAGGTGTTATGAGAAACCATGAGATAAGAAACAATCCTTGCCCTTAAGAAATGTATAGCCTCATTGGGAAAGTAGATGTATCCATTAAAAAAAAAGTAAAAGGCAATAAAGTATAAGCACCAAATGAGTTAGTATAGACAATCAAAATATATGCAATGCAAAACTTCCATATATAAACAAGTGATATTTTAGAATCATGATTTTTAGTTACAATCTGTGATTCTAGTTTTCACTACCATTATCAACAGAGCTTGATTGAGGAAGATCATTCTTTTTTTCTACTTTTTTTTCCAATTACATGTAGAAAAGTTTTTAACAATTGTTATCTGACATTTTGCTATCCAGAGTCTTTCCCTCCCTCCCTTCTATCCTCTCTCCCCAAGACAGCAAATAGTCCAATATAAGTTACAATGGTGCTATCATGCAATACATATTTCCATATTCTTCATGCCATTAAAGAAGATACATATTATACACATAAGAAAAAATTCATGAAGGAAATAAAGGGGAAATGATATGTTTTGGTCTTCATTCAGACACTAACAGTTCTTTGCAAGGCTGTGGGTGGCATTTTTTATCATGGGTCCCCTGGAATTATCTTGAAACTTTGCATTACTGAAAAAAGTTTAGTCCTTCACAGTTGATCATCTTACAATATTTCTGCTACCATATATAGTGTTCACTTCATGCTATTCACTTTGTATCACTTCATATGTCTTTTCAGGTTTTTCTGAACTCATCCTGTTCATCATTTCTTATGCTACAACAGTATTTCATTACAACCACATGCCACAACTTGATCATCCATTCCCCAGTTGATGACCTCTTCTCAGTTTCCAATTCTTTGTCACTATGAAAAAAGTGGGGAGCCCATTCTTGCCTTTGTACTCGCATACCATACTAATATGGTGATGGAAACAACCCTGGTTTCTGAGAGCGATGGAAATAAATAGTTTTTGGTGAAGAAAGAGTTAGACAGATAGTGGATGGTCAGGCCCTCTGCAGGAAGAGAAATAGTTGGCATTTCCTGTATGAACCCTTTCCTGAGACTTCCCACCCAGTTACTAATGCTCTATCATATTTGAAAATACTTTGTACTATTTATCTATCTATGTTATATGCCCTGGACACAAAGTAGAATACAGGCTTCTTAAGAGCAGATCTTTTCATTTCTGTCAACAACTAATACAGTATCTTGTACATCCTGACTGGCCTTTATGTGTGCTGAATTGTTGCATTTTTGTTAGGGAATGATCATAGCTATAAATAATAAACAGAATGTTGGACAACAGGTAGACAACCGTTTATTATGTAAGCAATGATAGACCTCTGGAAATCTGAAGAGATGGACGTTCCAATATGTGTGAAAAGTACCATGTCAGAAAAAATCTGGCAGCAGGTAATTATGCAAAAGCCCAGGTAGTTAGACTATGTCAAGATGACTAGGGAGAGCAAAACAGGAAACCTAGTCTCAGAGGAGTTGTACTAGCGGACAAGGAATCAAGGCAGAGACAAAAACAAAGACGTTATTAGAACTGGGCTAGAAGAAATGGTTGCAAAGAACAAAGCAGAGGGCTAAGCTACCGAGACCAAGAACTAGGGCAAAGAAAAACCAACAATAAGGTAGGCAATCATGAGAGGTCAAGTTATAAAATGAAGAATCTTTTTCTCTTCCCTGCCATGGGAGACATGCAATTAAGGATGAAGTGACCCCCAACTAGGGATATCAGAGGGATTCAGTAGTACTAATCAATAAAAATCCAGACTCTAAGATAATTATCAGTCTTCATAAGTCAAGATAAATAACTGCATTGATCAAAGTTGTCTTTCAAAGTTGTTTAATTTTACATTATTGTAGTTATTATATAAATCGTCCTACAAGTTGTTCACTTCACTCTGCATTAATTTATGTATTCTCAGATTTCTCTAAATCTATGCTTTCTTCAATTTTTACAAGAAAATTATAGTCCATTATACTTATAACCATAATTTATTCAGCCATTTCTCAACTGATGTACCTCTTTTTTATTACAGATTGTTAATGATTCTTGGATCCTCTACCATCAAAAAACAATGAACCCAGGGGAAGTTAGGTGGCTCGGTGGATTGAGAGCCAGACCCAGAGATGGGAGGTCCTGGGTTTAAATCTGACCGCAAACACCTCCTAGTTGTGTGACCCTGGGCAAGTCACTTAACCCCCATTGCCTATCTCTTATTACTCGTCTGCCTTAGAACCAATATTGATTCTAAGACAAAAGGTAAGGGTTTTAAAAAAAACCAATGAACCCAATTTTGCCTTTCTGATTTTAAATTGTTTCCAGATGTGTCATTTTAGGAATTATTAACAATTAAATAATCCAATCTCAGCACTTTAGGCAATCATTTATCAGGTAGGCATTGTGTTATAGCAAAAACAGCACATGATTTGGAGTTAGAGGATATGGATTTTCATCTTGGTTCTTTCACTTAACACCTTTGTGACCTCAGTCGGTGGAGGCAACACCCAGCCTTCAATTGGTTGCTCAGTCTCAAACTCTGGGGTTAACTTGATTCAAAGCTCCCTTCTGATGCCCATATAATACTTGTGTTACATTAGGTAGACTATTAGCTTCCCTGAATCTCAGTTTTATCATCTACAGAATTAAGAGGTTAGATTAGATAATCTTTGAGGTTCCATTTAGTTCTACATTTATAATCCTGTAAGTTGCATGTTCTTTGAGTGAAAGAACTTGGCATCATTAAAAAGATAACATAAAAACAACAATCTCAAAAAAAGTCAGTTATTAAATTAATTATAGCTATCTAATAAAATGCTACCAGAAATAGAGAAATGAATTCCTCTAAATCTTCAAAGAATAATCCCTCTATTATTAAGTAGGTTCTCTAAATATTAAAAAAGGTGAGGCAGGAGTGACTTTCTAACCCAAACCTGGAAAAAAATAGAACTAAAAAAGAAATGTACAGATCAATATCACAATTGAAAATATTAATTTGTTCCAACACAATTTATATATATTAGCAAATATTATGAGTATCACTCAAATTTGGTTTGCTTCTAGGTAATTTCTTTTCAGGAAACACCTTGAATTCAGAAAATAGACCACTTCATAGTAACTCATATACATTGAGTCTTTAAGCATGAAATAAAAAGCACTATTAGCTTATGCATATTGCTATCGATCAGGTGTTCCAGAGATTCAGGGCAGCAAACTTTAGGTTTTTGTTGAGGTGCCGTGCCATATTTACTGTTTATCTTCTGGTGCAGTAGAACCCATGAGCATAAAAGGGAACCTTCCACCATGACTGAGGAAGGTCTCTAATTTAGGCCTTGCAACTTGTAAGATACTGTGACAAAAAGCTCCAGGAACTAGGGTAGAGTCTGAGCAGTATAGCCCAAAGCCTAAGATGCTGCCTCTATTTATTATAGCATTTATGTATTTCTTAAAATTTTAACACATATAAAACTGCTACCATTTTTATTAGGTTCCTATATTCTTTTCAATGCATTACTGTGTCATACCTGTCACCTATGTCCTCCATTAGATCTATGGTTTTTATTGTGTAATTTTGCATAGAGTGTTTGGGAATATATATCTCATGTTATAGCAAAACTGACTTTACTTGATACTAAAGGAAACAGAGAGCCACTAGAATTTACTAAAGGTGGGTAAAGGGGCTGAGGGAAGGAGGTCACATAGTCAGAGTCAGAGATGTGCAAAAATATTAATTCAAGAGCTGAATAGCCTGGAGTGGGGAGAGATTTGAGCCAGGAAAACAAACCAGCAGGCTTTCCCCAAAATCTAAGCATGAGGTGATAAGGGCTGGGACCAGTGTGGTAGCAGTGGCAGAGAAGAAAAAGGGGCATATACAAGAGATGCAATTGTAAGGGGGAAAAAAGAGATCAGGCCTTCACATTTTAAGAATATCTGTTTGAAAGCAAAACCTAACAATATAAAATTAAAGGCATTTGCATTCAAAACAAACATAAGACAGGATTATTCAAGAACATGCATGAATTCTGCTTATTATGGTTTTGGAAATGGCTGTAATGACAAATAATGAAAAAATAAATGAAACGATTAAGATTTGACAGCTTAAATAATAAAATTTCCCTATTTGTAGAAGAAAAAATTTCAGCTCTAGAAAATCAAAACTATAAAAATTCAGGCAATAAATGACTTCATCAAGATAATGAAGAATAAGAAACTCACAAAAATAATCTATACTCAATTATATCTCAACAAAAATCAGAAAAAACTAAAGAGGATTATTATTTGCAATACAAAATGTCAAACATTTTACAATAACAATACACACAAGAGAGCCATAGAAAGAAAACTCTGATCTTGATAGGAAATGAGAAATAATTGAACAACTGAAGAAATATCCCTTGCAGATGCTTTAATGAAACTAATTTGGTAAAGTGTGAATTCTTTCCCAGTTATATTATAAATTTATTATAAAACCCATAAAATAGGAATTAACTCCTTTGTAGATTAAGATAATAAAATTCATAAAAGAAAGTGGATGGTAATATCAAGAGTCAGTATAGGCAGGGGTGATGTAGAAGTAGTAATTGTCTTACAAGATTTCAAAATACATGAGAAAATAATCTTTAGAATTATATTTGCTATTAGACAAAATACAAAAGGAAAAGGATCACAATAACATAATAAAGAATCCACTAATAATTCTTCATGTATATTAAATATTTGATAGAGATCCAAAATTTTCAAAATATTAGAAAAAGGAATCAGCCAATAATAATTCCTGACCAAGAGTTTACCTTAAAGTTAAGTTTGATTTATTAATCTCTTCACATATCACATCCAATCAGTTGGCAAGTCCTGTCAATTCTGTCTTCACATCTTTCCTATATGTCCCCTTCTTTCCACTCATATAGTCATTAGTCTAGATTGTCATTCTTACTGAAAGTCTTCTAATTGGTCTTTCTGCTTCAATTCTTTTCTCTTTCCAATCCAATCTACCAAGCTGATCTTCCTAAACGAAAGATATGACCATGCCATTCCTCTACTTTAAAATTCTCAATGGCTCTCTGTTGCCCCTAGGATAAAGCTCTCCACAATTTGATTATATTTTGTCTTATTTACGTGTTCTCATCCACATATTCTTAATATCATTCCAGTTGGAATACCAGATATTACCTATGGATGCCTTTTATTCCATGACTTTTGCAAAGATTGTTCTCCTTGTCTGAAATGTACTCCCTCTGCTCTTGGGTGTCACGGAATCGATCACTAGCTTTTTTCAAAGTACAATCAAGGTACCATCTCCTACACCAATGATGGCAAATCTATGACACAGGTGCCAAAGGTGGCACATAGAGAGCTCTCTGTAGGCACTTGGGCCACCCCCTGCCCTGCCCACTCCCCCTTCCCCAGTTTGCTACTAGAAAGATAGAGAGACTCAGGCAAAGCTGCTCCCCTTCTCTCCAGAGTGCCTGATGACACTTTTTCACATTACCCACCCCTCTGCCTAGTAGCCAAATGGGAGCACATAGGCATCAGAGCTAGAGGAGAGCAGAGTATTCAGGCCACTCTCCTTCCCCTCTCTACACTTGCTGAAGACATTTCTCACTTCATCCAACCCTCTTCCCAGCAGCCCAATGGGAGTGCTTCAGTCCACCCCTGTCTCAAGTAAGGGAGAGGCACAGCATGTGATTTTTGCAGGGGGCAGCACAGCATTCAGTTTGGGGGGGTGGGAATGGGGCCCAGCACTCCATCTCTAAAAGGTTCTCCATCACTGTCCTACTCAAAGCTTTTTCTAATCCACTCCCCTTCCCTTGATGTTAGTGTGTATTTTCTCTTTGAAATTCCTCTTGAAATTACTTTGTATATATTTTGCATGTGTATAATAAAGTCAGTCCTGGCAATAAAGTGTTTCCTTTCTAATGGCAAGTCTAAGAACAGAGAGGTTCATCACCATTGTAACATGGCCACTTTGGGGATACATTTTTTGGTGTATGCCACCACTGAAATATAAGGACCCCATTTGCTTCTACTGTGATGGTGGCAAAGGATGGGAAAAGCTGTCAGTGGATGCTAAAAGTATTTTAGCAATCTCAAAACAAAGTGAGTGTACACTGATTGAGATATGACTAAATAAATTCAGGCAAATGTATATAATAGAATACAATTGTATCATTAAAAACTAATGAAAATATAAATTCAGAAAACCCGGGGGAAATTAATATGAATTGAGGAAGAGGTAGAGCTTGTAGAACAACTTATATAGTAACTAATGTAAAATTTAAAACTCTGAAAGACTTAAAAACTTTGATCAATGCAATGATTAATCATGACTTCTTAGGGCTGATGATAAAGCATACTTCCCATCACTTAGCAGAAAGGTGGTGAACATGACAGAAAGGAAAATCAATTTTCAGGTATGGTCAGTGATGGGCCTGGTCTGTTTAAGAATATTTACTTGTTATAAGAATGGGTTTCTATTTGGAGAAGAGGAGATTGTGGGAAATGGGGAGAAATGGTAGATAAGAATAACAATGAAAATAATGGAAAGAAAAGGATATCAATAAAGCATCTAAAGGGGTAGCTGGGTAGCTCAGTGGATTGAGAGTCAGGCCCAGAGTCCTGAGTTCAAATTTGACCTCAGACACTTCTTAGCTGTGTGACCCTGGGCAAGTCACTTAACCCCCATTGCCTAGACCTTACCACTCTTCTGCCTTAGAACCAATACCTAGTATTGATTCTAAGATAGAGGGTAAGGGTTTTAAAAATAAATAAATAAGGCATTTAAAATATACAGGAGGGAGTTCAGAAGGGAACACAAATAGATCAGTTTTCTAACTCCTGTGTTAAATTTAATATACATACTTCTCTTTATATTATGCAATAGAAGTTCAGAGTTTTAGAGACATGTTTCTCTTTGTATGTTGAAATGTTCATAACTTTTATATTTGTTCAATTCATAATAAAAAATAAAAACAAAAATTATTTTAGTGATAGTAGAAATGCTATAGACATTTTCTTCCTGGCGTAGAGAATGTAAACAAAAGGTAAAAATAAATGTATTCTTTGGATAAAGAAATCTCAATGCAAGGATGTGATAAGCACTATGTTGCTATCAGTCTACTGTGTCATTTAATAATTGTTCTGAAAAAGAGAGTAGATAGTAAAAACTTCATGGTAGTAAAAAGATATTGAAATAAAAAGCAGGTTAGTATAAATGGCAAGAAGATTTCACAATGAAATGTGAATAGACAGAAAAGCAGCACATTCTTTGCAAATATGGGCAAGTATGGCCTTCAGGAGAAAATAATGCAAACTTTGTCTATGTGTAATGAGAGTACGGGAAGAATTGGCCATCAATGAGAGCCCACTCCTGTGTTCATTTACAGTCAGTTCTACCTCATGTCAACTTAAACGAATGCTCGGGGAGCTTGTTTTTGGAAAAGCAAAATGGAAAAACCTAACCTCCACATCAAAGTATACACAGATATTTGGCAACTGTTTCTGATCATCTAATTTTATGATGATGGGAAGCCTTTTAACTGACTTCTGGGCCAGAACAGTATACAAACTGCATCAAGAAGCCAAATCTCTTTTTCCTTCCTGCTTTTCATAAGGTATAAGGATGACTCTCTGAATTCAAGAGAGCTGATTGAAAGGTGCCTATCACCCAACCTGACTGACTTATTGCAGCATAGTCTCCTAGA
Source organism: Monodelphis domestica (assembly GCF_027887165.1). Taxonomy (NCBI): domain Eukaryota; kingdom Metazoa; phylum Chordata; class Mammalia; order Didelphimorphia; family Didelphidae; genus Monodelphis; species Monodelphis domestica. The sequence continues at coordinate 402,420,996 of NC_077229.1, read as the reverse complement.
CAATGCTATTTCTGGTAGATGGCTGCCCACATTTGTGACTTATTTCCCGTTTTTTACAGGACTTTATTGAGGTCTTGAAAGAATGAAAGAGCCCCCAGCAGCAAGTTCAGAAAGGAGGAATGACTCTTGAGGAATGACCTGCTTGACCCAACAAAGCACAGGAGTGAATTTGCCCAGCAACTGAAACACCGTGCCCTGTGGACTGTAACAGCATCATCCAAACACATCCAAGAACCATGCCACATCTAAAAGTGAACTTGATGGGGCTAATGGTTAGGAGGATATTTAGGGAGGATATTCTTTAACTTTGGTTCTTGCTATATCTTTTCAGTTGATATTCATTAATATGTAGTGTTATTTGGCTATCAACCATATTGAGGAGCTATCTACTGGTTAAATAGATACGTTGGTTGCTAATTGCTGATTAAAATACTGCTTAAGAAATAATAACTGGCTCTGAAAATGGAAGGTCAAGCCAGTAGCATTAAAAGAATCCACAGTCCCTTGGGTATACCCTATAACCCTGAGCTGTAGTACCTGAACTCTGAGGATCCAATCTGCAGCGCATATATAGGTTGGGAGAAGAAGTTCAGAGTCTATACTACTCATTGGATATCAATTCTGATGTAAAAAGTGAATGTGAGAATCACTGCAGATTTTCCACTAAGACAATCCCTGGTCCATTTCTATGCCTTATGACTTGATGCTCCAGGCTAGGCTTTAATGTTGACCTTTCCCATAAATGATTCTATAGGTACAAGAGATCTTGTTTTCTCCATTGGGTACTTCAAGAGTTTTACCATTAATACTGTGGCAGACAATTCTGATGTTATTGTGGCAATGTATTTGCTAGAATTTTTTTTCTTAAAAAAAATCTTACCTTTCTTTCTTAGAATCAATACAATTTATTAGAAACAATAGTTACAAGGCAGAAAAATAGTAAGGGTTAGGCAACTGGAGTCAAGTACCTTGGCCAGGGTCACACAGCTAGGAAGTGTCTGAGGCCAGATTTGACCTCATATCTCCAGGTCTGGCTCTCTATCCACTAAGCCACCTAGCTACCCCAAATTCCTTCTCTTTGTACAGGGCTCTGGGTAGCCATGACATTCCCAGGGCACTCTAAGACAAATTGCAGCACCATGTTAACAGTGGGCTGGTGGGAAGGATGTAGGGACAATGACAATAGCAGCCTAAAAGGATTTAACATCAAGTTGCAGGGTGAATTAAGAAGGTTAGCACTATAAATCTGTAGCCTGGATTTGAGGAGGTGAACATAGTAGGGACTGATGAAGAATCATGATAGAATGAGAAAAGGCTCTTCACACTCCTTTTATAGAGTTACAAATATTCATCACTGATTTGTATTTATAACTGCATGGCCACTCTCTGTAAAGGGGTCAAGGTGGATCATTAAGCAGCCTACATTTCTCTGTGGAAGGAGACATCCTTTTTACCAAAAGGGACACAAGGTCACTCTGGGATGCTTTATATACTCCTTTTGATGGACAGTACACTTAAAAAGAAACAACAGAAGCAGGATTAATAAATAACAAGAGAAAGGATGATATCTCATCTCCTGGATAATTTACACTCTTCTCTTTGTGCCTTAATCCAGTGAGGTGGAAGGTAACTGGGGACTAGTTAATGACTAGTAAGGTTTTGGCTGCAGATCCCATGTAAGATAAAATGATCCTTTGTGCCTCCAATTAAATATATGAATAACTCTGGACTTTATCTGTATGAAAGGAATTGAGGTAAATAAATACTAGTGTTACTCTTAAAATCAGCTTTAGTTAACAGTATATTTAATACTGCTCTCCAGAAGTTTAAAAGAAAAAAAAACCTGACAATTCAAAATATACCATGAAACTAGCCCAATGCCCATAACTTCTGCTATCTATAGGAAATTTTTGTAATGAGAAAAATCCATTCTGCAGACACAATATCTCTATCAGAATCACATTTCAGAGACCCCCCCCAGAGTGACCACCCTCTGCCTTCCCTCTAAGGCTAGAGGTACTGTACATCCAGTAACATGTAGGCTGTAAATCTGAGGAACAATCACCTCCCCCCACCCCAGATGAATGAGCCACATGGACTGGGAGCACAGCCTTCCCCATCAGTCCTTGATATGGTCTTGCCCCCTTTTTGGGTCACTGCATTATTCTACTAAGCCACTACAGTAATATCTAGTGACAAATGATTTTGTTAAAAGGCTCCTTATACACTAAAGATGGATTCATCACAGCATCAATGTATGCATGTTGGTATGTACTGTCATCTGCATCTTTTGAGACAAAAAAGAAACTATTCCCCATGCTGATTCTTAATTTTGTGAAATCTAGAGTGGACATTTCAAGAATAGAATTAACTGTCTGATTGGCAATAGAAATAATAATGAGTTTGTATTTTTACAACAATGTACTGTCATAATATACTCTATATATACTATCTTATCTGGTCCTTGCAATAATTCTCTCAAAAAGGCAGTTTAACTACTATTATCCCCATTTTTTACAGAAAAGGAAATTGAAACAGAGAAGCTTCTTGCCCTAGGTGACAAAGCCTGGAAGTAGTGGAGCTTGGAATCAAAATGAGGTTTTCTAATTCTAAATCTAATGCACATTACTGCCATGTCAATTAAATGCTTTTGTCTGATTAAAAAAACTAGTATCCAATCATATAATTAAAAGAAAAGCCCAGACTAGATTTTTCTTAGTTTTTTCTAAAAGATTAAAGGAAAAGGTATCACCTTGATAAGAAGGAATTAAACAGATTTTATGTCCATTTTGAAATTGATTTCGCAAAGAATCCCTTATACATAACAGCAAACCTAAATTCCAGAAACTGTATTATTTATGTAGTGACTATCATTATCACAGCTCCAGGACTGACCAATATATTCCCAACTCCAGCTAAAGTTACTAGTCTGGGCTTAGCAGAACCATTAACCAATATCAATGGACTTGAGCCAGAGCTCTGATTTCCTAAAGTCAAGCTAAATTTAAAAAGCAAATTCCAAGGCAATAATGATGGGACTTTGATGAGTACAAAAGGACCTTGAAAGGAATGACCAAAAGCTCCTTTTTCTTAAACAAAGACTTTTGGTAGACCTATCCTGGCTCCAAAATGATGTTTATCACAGGGTTCTTGAGCTCCACTGGGCCTTGTCTTTATTTTTTTTTCAAATGGTCAGTTCTAAAAAAGCTTGGGCTCCATTTTGCCTAAATGATGCTTCTGTTGCTATGCAACTGAATCCTGCAGCTTTTTGAAACATTGTGGTTCCTTCTAAATACACAGAAAACACTCAGTTTCAAGAGAGCTAGCAGAACAAGCAAAGAAATCTTTCTCTTAAGCACAGCTATCTAAAAACAATATCAAACTTCCCTTTTACATTTCATACTAAATGTGGCAAATAGCTGTTTTGGTTTTTAATGCCTTCAGTCTTTCAAAATGGGGGGGGGGAAATAAAAAGCAACCTCAACAAATCAAAAAGAAGAATAGACAAGAATACCACTGTTTCGGATGCAGGGCTGGTTCAATATTAGGAAAACCATCTACATAATTGACCACATCAACAAGCAAACCAACAAGAACCAACCAGAAAAAGCCTTTGATAAAATACAATACCCATTCCTACTGAAAACACTAGAAAGCATAGGAATAGAAGGGTCATTCCTAAAAATAATAAACAATATATATCTAAAACCATCAGCTAATATCATCTGCAATGGGGATAAACTAGATGCATTCCCAATAAGATCAGGAGTGAAACAAGGATGCCCATTATCACCTCTATTATTTGACATTGTACTAGAAACACTAGCAGTAGCAATTAGAGAAGAAAAAGAAATTGAAGGCATCAAAATAGGCAAGGAGGAGACCAAGTTATCACTCTTTGCAGATAACATGATGGTCTACTTAAAGAATCCTAGAGATTCAACCAAAAAGCTAATTGAAATAATCAACAACTTTAGCAAAGTTGCAGGATACAAAATAAACCCACATAAGTCATCAGCATTTCTATATATCTCCAACACAGTTCAGCAGCAAGAACTAGAAAGAGAAATCTCATTCAAAATCACCTTAGACAAAATAAAATACCTAGGAATCTATCTCCCGAGACAAACACAGGAACTATATGAACACAACTACAAAACACTCTCCACACAACTAAAACTAGACTTGAGCAATTGGAAAAACATTAACTGCTCATGGATAGGGCGAGCCAATAAAATAAAAATGACCATCCTACCCAAACTTATTTATCTATTTAGTGCCATACCCATTGAACTACCAAAAAATTTTTTTACTGATTTAAAAAAAAACCATAACGAAGTTCATTTGGAATAACAAAAAATCAAGGATATCCAGGGAAATAATGAAAAAAAAAACACAAATGATGGGGGCCTTGCAGTCCCAGACCTTAAACTATATTACAAAGCAGCAGTCATCAAAACAATTTGGTACTGGCTAAGAGACAGAAAGGAGGATCAGTGGAATAGACTGGGGACAAGCAACCTCAGCAAGACAGTATACGATAAACCCAAAGATCCCAGCTTTTGGGACAAAAATCCAGTATTCAAAAAAACTGCTGGGAAAATTGGAAGACAGTGTGGCAGAGATTAGGAATAGATCAACACCTCACACCCTACACCAAGATAAATTCAAAATTGGTGAATGACTTAAACATAAAGAAGGAAACTATAAGTAAATTGGGTAAACACAAAATAGTATACATGTCAGACCTTTGGGAGGGGAAAGACTTTAAAACCAAGCAAGACATAGAAAGAATCACAAAATGTAAAATAAATAATTTTGACTACATCAAACTAAAAAGCTTTTGTACAAACAAAACCAATGTAACTAAAATCAGAAGGGAAACAACAAATTGGGAAAAAATCTTCATAGAAACCTCTGACAAAGGTTTAATTACTCAAATTTATAAAGAGCTAAATCAATTGTACAAAAAAAACAAGCCATTCTCCAATTGATAAATGGGCAAGGGACATGGATAGGCAGTTCTCAGATAAAGAAATCAAAACTATTAATAAGCACATGAATAAGTGTTCTACATCTCTTATAATCAGAGAGATGCAAATCAAAACAACTCTGAGGTATCACCTCACACCTAGCAGATTGGCTAACATGATAGCAAAGGAAAGTAATGAATCCTGGAGGGGATGTGGCAAAGTAGGGACATTAATTCATTGCTGGTAGAGCTGTGAACTGATCCAACCATTCTGGAGGGCAATCTGGAACTATGCCCAAAGGGTGACAAAAAAATATCTACCCTTTGATCCAGCCATAGCACTGCTGGGTCTGTACCCCAAAGAGATAATGGAGAAAAAGACTTGTACAAGAATATTCATAGCTGCGCTCTTTGTGGTGGCCAAAAACTGGAAAACGAGGGGATGCCCATCAATTGGGGAATGGCTGAACAAATTGTGGTATATGTTGGTGATGGAATACTATTGTGCAAAAAGGAATAATAAAGTGGAGGAATTCCATGAAGACTGGAACGACCTCCAGGAAGTGATGCAGAGCGAGAGGAGCAGAACCAGGAGAACATTGTACACAGAGACTAATACACTGTGGTATAATTGAACGTAATGGACTTCTCCATTAGTGGTGGTGTAATGTCCCTGAACAATTTGCAGGGATTTTGGAGAAAAAACACTATTGATAAGCAGAGGATAAACTGTGGGAGTAGAAACACCGAGGAAAAGCAACTGCCTGACTACAGTGGTTGAGGGGACATGACAGAGGAGAGACTCTAAATGAATACTCTAATGCAAATATTAACAACATGGCAATGAGTTCGAGTCAAGAACACATGTGATACCCAGTGGAATCACGAGTTGGCTATGGGGGGGGGGGGCCGGGAAAGAGAATGATCTTTGTTTTTAATGAATAATGCTTGGAAATGATCAAATAAAATATTATAAAATTTAAAAAAAAGAATACCACTGTTTCTTCTACTTATTACAGGCGAAACACATGTATTTATCCTAAATATAGGCATGTCTCTAACTTACAAACATTTGGTTTACAAAGGACTCAAATATATACAAGGTGACATAGGACTAGTCCACAGACCTTGAACCCTTAGAGGCAACTGCCCTTCATTCCTTAATTCACAACATGAGTGGTAATAACCTGGAGTGTAAACTCAAACCACTTGAGAGAACAAACAAGTTACTGGTATCGAGGGATATGTACCCTTTCTGTGTCTCCCTTTGTCCCAGGCTGTTGGGAAATCTGTTCTCAAAATCCCAAGCTGAAAACTGGAAACTATTTTCCCACAAAATAATATTAATAATAAACTATTAGTATAAAATAAATAAAATGGAAGGAGTTGGAATAGTAAAAGTAGTTGTAGGTATGACAGGCAGGAAGTCAGTTAGAGCTGACAGCTCCTTTGAAAATGTTAGAAGTAAGCAAGGTAAGTCTCCAGAACATTACGTGGACCTGTGTAGCTAAGAATATGGACAAAGTCACAGATGGACAGGGATGATTAATTTGTTATCTGTATCACTGCAGAAAATTCCCAAAGTTATAAAATCACAGATCCATATGAGTAATGATGAACTTCAAAGCCCTCTGTCTTTCATGGATTGATTAATGACAAATCTCCATTCTACAAATAAGAAAGACCCTGGAGAGTTCAACCAACAAACTGTACATGAACTGGACCATCATCACAGATTAAATTGGTACTCACAATTGCCTGGAAATAAAATTGATTTGTAAGAAAAATGAATAGTTGTTGATTTGAAAAATCTTTATAATCTCCAAGATATACAGAACCAAAAAAAAAGTTTTCAATATAAAGAAATGTAGGCAAGTGATAAAAATCATATGAGAAAGAATAACACATATTATCCCTGTTGAACTACCATTCAGATTGTAACTGTGAATGATTTCAGTGAGTTTAGAGAGGATAAGCTTTCATCTACTTTATTTAACAAAAAAGCAGTTGAGTGACTTCACTAGGGTCATACTAGTTTAGAAGCATCTAGGGTTTGCCTAGATGATATCTAAGGTTCTTCCTAACACTAGATCTTTGACATGTAATACTAAGAGGACAATTACATTTGAACTATAAATACAACTGGACCACAGTCATCTGTAAAATGAGAGGGCTTGACTAGGGCTGGGCTAGATGATTACTAAAATCACTTCATCTCTAAAATCCTATGATGCTAAGATTCCATAAAAAGTGGGACAAACTAGTACATGGGTTGAGACATAAAGACCAATGAAAAAAAGGTTTGAAAAGGTAGGAGAATTATGATCAAAGGGAGGCATAGTTATGAAAGGGATACTGTAAGTCTGTCCTACCTTTTCATTCTTATTCAGGCAGAGGACCAATAAAGTTATATTCAACCTAAGTATGATTTTCATATTAATTTTTTAACCTTCAAGAACATAACTAGTAACAGGTAGGTCAGCCATCCCAGAGGGAAAGGAAGTAGATTTATGAGCACAGTAGATTCCTCTCCACCCAAAAGAATATAAGGGCTTGTCCATTTCAGAATAGATGCATGAATCAACACATTGGCATCATGAGTGGGAATTGGAAAGAAGCCAAAGAGAAAGGGAAGAGATAAGTGACATCCTTTTCAGAACTTGTCACTCAAGTCAGAATGTTTCATCATATTCACAAAACTATATTAGTGGGTTAGATTAATCAGCAAATAGTAATGTAAGAATGGAAGGAGGATATTAATTTACAAATGCACTAGACAGAAGATTCTTCTCAAGGAAAGTCATTTTGGATATTATGGGGGGAAAAAAGCCCAAATCATCATCCTCCTCCATATAGGAAGGATTCACAATCACTAATACATAAAAGGAATCCATCCCTGGAAGAAAAGCATACCATAGTGACTGATCCTTCTTTAATGAAAAGATATAAAGAACGTTGTAAACAAACTTGGAATAAATCTGAATGTAATGATTGGGAGGTATAGAAAGTAAAGAATCTGAAGTCTGATGTTGCCAACATTACCATGAATATTTGGGAGGGTAAGACACATATAAGAACATCAAACTACAAGGAAAGCTTGATTTTGTTGGAGATGTAGTTTGGTGTACTGCAAAGAACAATGAAATGGAAGTCAAGATATTTATGTTTTGATCCTGGCTCTTATACAAACTTGTGACCTGGAATAAATCACTTCATTTCCCTGAGCCTCCTTTTCTCATTTGAAAAATAGGGAGATTGTATTAGATCAACAGTTCTGTGACCATGGTATATGACTCTTGTTTTGCTTTGTTTTTGTAAAATATTTTATTACCTTTATGTCTCCTTTTTTAAACTATGTATTCTATCATATAGATTTTATAAAATAATAAATAAAAATTTTATAAAATAATTATTTTGTAAAATCATTATTCAGAGGGGTCATAGACTTTACCAAACTGCCAAATTGGTTCAACAACACAAAAAAGGTAATGAAATCCTCAATTTGATCATCATTAAAACCCCTTCCAGGCCAATCTATCTAGTATATATATCTAGCATATATCCTAAAATTGATCAGACTGCAAAACTTCATCAAACTCATTGATCTCTTCCTATTTTTGCTGATTTAAAGAGAAACAAATTATATATAGTTGGAACAATTGTGTGAAAAGTCTCTAGAGACTGAAGTTTAAAGTAGGAAAGTGGAAAACTTGGAGGCACAGATGGTGTTTTATTTTGTTTTTATCTCTTCTGCCTTTTAATGACTAAAACTATGGAAGACAAAGAAGGTTGTAGGAAGTGAGTATCTGTAGGAAAATGGTACTGAAGAGATAGGTTTGTTTCTGTGAATATTGTCACAGTCCTAGCAAAGAATAATGCCCTTCAGAGACTAAAAAGAAAGATCAGTAGGCTTTTACACTAGATTATAAGGAAGAATAAGAAAACAAGAGAACTAGATAAAACTATAGAATTGACTATTGTGTGATGTACAGTAGAAAGGAACAATATCAGAGAAATAGTACCAAGTAACTTGTTGAGAAGAGGAAGAGGGAGAAAATAACATGAGATTTGTTGTCCAGAAGTCTCGATTCAAATGTTGGCAGGGCTATTTACATCCTGCATAATCTTGGGCAAGTGATTTCACCTCCCAAGGCCTCAGTTTCCTCATGTATAAAATGAGACCATCTAACTCGATAATCTTCTTAGTACTTTCCAGCTATAAATCTTGGTTCTTTGACCCAATAATATAGCAAGGTGTTTTTTAATCAGGGATAGAATTTAGAGCCTCATAATTTTTTTATCTATACACAGAAAGAATATCAGGTCATAAAGTACAAAATTAGGGTAATTAGAATAGTACAATATTATAAAAACCAAGGAAGGAGATTTTGAGAAAAGAGATTGGGGGAAGATTGTCAAAAGCTACTGAGAGGTCAAAGAAAATGAGCTATAAAAAAGAGGCCACTGTATTTAACAATTAGGAGATCACTGGTAACCTAAGAGAAAGAAATTTCATTACAGTAGCAGGGATGGAAAACAGATGGCAAAGGACATAGGAGTTATTGGAGAATAAGCAAACAAAGGTAAAGAGTTGAAAGCATCTCAGGGACCATGGCATCCAACATAAAACTGATTCTTGGTTTTGAAGGTGAATTAGTGGAATAAGTGCTAGACTTTGAATTGGAATACCTGAGTTTGAAACACAATGAAGATGCTTACCACCCAATCATGGATACGTCATATAAACCATCAGCACCTCAGTCTCTTCATCTCTAAAACAGGGACAATACCTGCCCTAATTATGTCACATTGCTATGAAGAAAGCACTTTCCATCCTCTTAAAATGTTCTCATAATAGGCTGCTTGCCCTTCTCGGGACCATTCCTGCCTAAAATATGCCAAGAACTGAATAAAATCATTTAGACATAGTGTGACCAGGCCAAAGTGCACCAGAATTAAAATTTCCTAAATTCTAGACACTGTGCCTCTTTTGATGCAGCCTACAGCAGCATTAATTCTTTTGACTTTCATGTCAGGATGAAGACCACCCTGGGCTTGCTTTCCACTGACCTTGAGGTTTTTTTCAGAACATCTATCTAGCCCTACCTTACCTGTCTTGTACTGGTGAAGCTGTTTTATTTTTTTAAACCAGGAGGATACTATGTATTTATCTCAATTAAATTACATTATTAGATCTGATTAAAACTTAAGTTTATGAAGATCTTTGTTCCTTTCTCCTAAAAAAGAAAAAAATAACTATACTTCTGGGTTTTGTGTCATCTGAAAATTAGATTAAATATATAATCTAACCATTTATCTAAATCGTTAATAAAAATGTTTAAGAGCACAGGCATACTCCCTAAGATCATCCATTAATGACCTTCCACCTAATGGAATTAGTGTTACTAATGGAATACTATTATCTAGCCCATATTACTCTCTCTCCTCTATCAGAATAGCAGAGCTCTTTAACAAGGCTTGCCTGAAAATTCAGCAGTAGCTAGAGGATCAAAACTGTCAAATAAAGGATTGGTTCATTGTTGGTTTTGCCCAGTACAGAAAGAAGGCAGAAGAGGTGCATGTGTAATGTCAAATAGAAAGGGGCTTTTAAATAAAGGGAGTTATTGGCATGCCGTGCCCATCTGAGACCACAATGACCCAGAGGACACAGTGCTGTCCCCTCAGTCAGACTTTGAGAATTCCAAGAACAGAAAATGATGAGCAAACATTCTTATAATATTGTTGCAAGATTGGAATGGAACCTCCCCTACTCCAGGTTAAAAGTACCCAAAAAACTTTGAGGCACCACATTAAAAAGAAATATTTGACAGCAAATTTGTATCAGTGCCCAAAATGCACCAGGCTGTCCAATTCAATTCAAATAATATTTATTAAGTGGGCTACTCTAGCTGTCCAGTTTGGCCAGGGCAGAAAATAAATTTTAAAAGATCAGTGTGAAATGAGATTGGAAAGGCAGATTGGAGCCAGACTGGGAGGGGTTTTGATGTTAGGCTAAAGGTTTGTGCTTTCTTCTTTTCCATTAGAAACTACTAACAGGGCAGTCATGGCACTCAAGACGGGTAACTGAGACACAGAGACTGGACTGCTTATGGAACACATAGCTGGTAATTGGAGGGCTTGAGTACACATGGGAATCAGACAGATACCTGTATCTTTAGATACTATAGATATCTGTAGATAAAGCCTGGAAAACTTGGTAGGAGGTATGTAGAATCTATGCTAAGAGGAAGGAAAGAAAGCACCTGAGTATAGATTATTAGGAATTCATGAGAAACAAAGAAGGAAACAGCCAGCCACATTGATTGCCTGAAAATCGTCATGCCAAGATAATTTCTTACTAATGTTTATTATAACAAGAGTCTAAAGCTCTACCAAGAGGGTGAGTTATGACCACAGTGACTCACTAAAGTGCTAGATATTTGCTAGTTGTCCTATCTTTGGTCAGAGTGATTTGAATGAGACTTTAAGGGAAACTTAAGGTTCTAGTATAAAAACATTTTTAACTTATCAATCAACAAGAATTTCTCGAAACCCTGCTATGCCCCAGGCACTCTGCTTGTGGTGGTATACAAAGACAAACCTGCCCCTAAAGAGTCTCAAGTCTATCCAGGGGAGACAAACGAATTGTGGTAGATCTTGAGCAGATAGCATACTATTTGGACAGCAGGGGTATGACCTCCTAGTTTTCATATCATTGTCATCCCTCCTCCCCTCCATAGTCCAATTCCCCAAAGAAGTGTACAAGATGAGAACCTAGGGTTCTAACAATAAACAAAGCCACCTCCCCTGACACAAATTCCAATTGTTGCTTTTATCTTGGCTTCATCATCTTCTTTGGTACTTTAGTCCTTCTTTGATCTATCAAAAACCATGCCACTATCTACTCAACCTTGGCTAGGATTTGCCTACCCCTTTGTCCAGTCCTGATCCCAACCTGTGTCCATCCTTATATGGAAAGTCTTACCCCAGTTCTCAACTGTTCCAACAGAGACACAGGGCCAAATATCCATTCAAATTTTACCATCTCAACCTAATTCACTTGACTAGGCATTGGTCCAAACCCATGATCCCCTTCTCCAATACCTGCTAATTTAGTAAACTGACATTCTTACTCCCCACCAATATCCATTCACAAGACTATATTGCCCAATTTCATCCAGACAGAGAGAGCTCCTAGGATACAACTTGGTATAATTTCATCAAAGATGATCACAGAATCAAAACTAGAAGGTATTTGGGAAATTCCAAATCCAAAAACATCATTTTATGATGAAGAAACTGAACTCAGAAATAAATGATTTGACCAAAACTCAATAAGTGTAGAAGAAAGTATTTGAACCCCAGTGTGGTATTGTCAAGTCCATACTATATTAATGCAAATTTATACACTTCACCCCCAATATAATCTGTGATCCAGTGGCACTGGCCTCCTTGCTATTCCTCAAATAAAACACTCCATCTTCGGACTCCAGGCATTTTCATTGGCTGTCCCCTATACCTGGAAGGCTCTCCCTCCTTAACTCAGCCTCCTGACTTCCCTGGTTCCCTAAAGTCTAAAAGCTGAAATACCACCTTATTCAAGAAGTCTTTCCTGATCGCCTTTATTTTTAGTGTCTTCCTTTGATTGATTGCTTTCCATCTACCCTATATTTGGCTTCTCTGTACATAGTTGTTTGCATGTTTTCTCCCTCTCTTCTATTCAACTGTCAGTGCTTGAGAGGAAGGACTGTCTGTTGCTGTTCTTTGTAGCTCCATTACTTACCACAATGCCTGGATCAGAGTAGGTGTTTAATAAATGTTACTGACTTGCTATTCAAGGAAAACCTATGAGACAAGAGAATTATCTCAAAGGACCTGAGACCAGAACACCACAAATACTGTCATCTTGTCATTATGCATTTTCTCAGACACTGAATACTAGTAGTACAATTACTATCAGATGAGGATCCATTAAATAAATAAAATAAAGTCTATTAAACACAACTGAAAAAAGTTTGGGAAACACTAATCGAGACCAAGAGTGTCAAATTCACATTGCAAAAGTATTCCTAATATACAGGGTCATGTAAATCCTGATTTTCTTCTGGAGAGAGATTATATATAAAGACAAAAACTCAAGAGTCCCTGCCTTCAAAGAGCTCATATTCAATCAAAAATAAAACAAACAAATCCATACAAACTCCACACAAGGGAGTATGGGTGAAGCACCAGCAAAATCAGTATCAGTTTCCAATTAAGACCAAATTATCATTATAGTTTATTTGGGATTTCTTAATAATGACAGATTAATACTTTCAGTTTTTAGAAATTTGTTTAGTGTTTCAACCCCCAGGGGTCCCCTACTACCTCATCAAAGTCCCTTAAACCAGTCACTGTGAACTGATCATTGTAGCAAGTCTGGCTTTGTTTGCATCAACACAGAAAAGTTGCCCTTCTAGTTTCAGATAAATAACCACAAATGGGTGGAGGCTAAAAATGGGGAAATTTTTACACAGTTTTCTTTTACAATATAGTCAGTCTACAATTCACAAATGAATCGTACTCCAAAAATCATTTTATAGCCAGCTCCATATTCAAAAAATAAGTTTCCCGAGGAAGTTAATGTTATAACTGGTAATTAGATTGCTAGGCTTGTCCACAACTGTCTATTTAACTCATGATTTACCATCACTACCAAAATAGTACTGAATTCTGTGTGCTTGGAATAATAAAGCCATGTTAATACAGAAGCAATAAGGAGATGGAGTTTATTCCCCCTTTCCAGTTTTGAGGTCATCCTTAGCCAAAGTTAATCTTTTGCCATTCCTGCATTTCTTTTGAAACCCTACTCCAATCTTGCATAAAATTCCTTCAACCTTAATTCTACAATCCTGTGGTCCTAATGTGTCTTTCCCTAGGGTCCTAGGACCCTCACAAGCAATCCTAGTCCCTAACTTTACTAACCCACAGAGACCAGCTCTCCCTTCCCCCAAAATATGTCCTATGCAAAAGTCCTCATAGCCTCTTCCTCTCAATTAAGATTAAACAAACTGTTCTTTCTCAGGGGCTAATACAATGCCCTCTGTTTGGCTCAGAAAGCCCTTATAACCTGGCCCTTTCATATCTGTCCAGGCTTCTTCCACTCTTTCCCACATACTCTGATCCAGTGACACTGGCCTCCTTGCTCTTCCTTGAAGAGAGTACTGATTTCTTGACTCTTAATGTTTTTACCAGCTGCTCCAGGCACCAAACATTCTCCCTCTTCATTTTCTTCTCCTTCCAGGCTTCCTTGGCTTCCTCCAAGTTCAGCTAAAGTTCTACCTTGTGAAAGAAGTCTTTTCCCATCTGCAAGAAGTCTTCCTGGATTCACCTTAATGCCGATGCCCTCCTCTGTGCTTTATCTACAATTTATCCAGTATATATCTTCTATTAACACAGTTATTTGTATATTGTCCCCCCCCCACTTCAACAATGATGTGTTTGAGAACATGAACTGACTTTTGCCTTTCACTGCATTTATCCCTAGCACAGAGCAGACACTTAGTAAATACTTGTTGACTGACTACCCTGCACATAGGACCACTTAATAAATATTTGTCGAATAAATGAATATTCCCATGACCTCAAATTATCTCCCTAAGATAGTAGAAGAAAAGCGACTAAAAAACCCTCTTTCACATTAATGTGTGAATAATTGCTGGCCTAAATCCTTCTCAAGCATAGCTTCTTAAACTGGGGTCACTGAACTTTTTAATTTTAAATAATAGAACTGATTTCCTTCAAAATCTTACTTATTTAATGCTTTCAAAACCATTGTTTGGAAAATGCCTCCCCAGGCTTCATCAGACTGCCACAGGGATTCAGGATACACAAATGATTATGGTCCCTGTTTTAGAGAAATAATCTCCTTGGAGAATGCTGCAAATGTTGCCGGATTGTTGTAAAAAAAAGCCCACAAACATTATAGAAATATCATCTATCGTTGTTAATGTTTAAGAGAGGGTGTCGTCTCCTCCAAATTTAGCTTTAATTGGTGGGATTAAGGCTGTGAGTGAAAAAGTCAGATGCTATTTAAGGAAGATATTTGGGAAGGGGGCATGGGCATGTAAAGGCAAGTCAGCCCTACCTAGGGGCATCCTCCTAGGGTTCATTACCCTGCACTGGCCCCTGCATCATTCCTTTATCCACTTCTAAATCCAAAAATTCTCTAAAAATTCTTGAGTTTTTTGTTTCACTTTGTTTTGTTTTACAGCAGCTCCTTTGATGACTCCCTTAGCAACTGTGAAGCAGAGGAGAAAAAAGATCTGCTTTCTATAGGTGTGGCTCATTCATAAATAAGAGACTACTTATTTTCTATAAATAGTATTTTCTACAAGGAAAACTAAATGTATTTTGCTACTATAGTTTTTACATTTGCAAAGTAATGTTGGGGGAGAATCCTCTGAAAATATCCTCAAAATTATTCATGTCCTACTCAGATGGCACAAGAGCATACCAACTTAAAACTAGGAGTAGAAATCCTGTAACCGTGGCAACGAGGTGCTTTCGCATGCTTCTCACTAGGCTCTATTTGTACTTCAACAGCAAAAAGATGATCCATTTTCATTCTATCACTTGGGAAATACCAGATATTTTACAGGATGAAAATATGACCTCCATTGGGAAAATATTTAATTTTAGTATATATGCTGCCAAAGCAAGCAATAAAAAAAAATATATATATATATGTATATATATTTAAAAGGATTTTTTTAATGTAGTAAATTTACTCCTAGAAATCCACTAAGAAATTCTGGCCTGTGTTGATACTCGTAATATCCAGAGAAGTTATCAGAAATCACTTTATCCATATCTCTCCAAAAAGACAGCTGAAAGACATGTTTAAATTTCATCTATTGAAGGATGAGGCTCAGATTTAAGAAGTTTCAGGAGTAGTAAAAGCACACACACACATACACACACACCCATTTCAGCTGCATATAATAATGTGTCCTCAGAAGCATTTATACTATCCTTTGTAAGTTTATCACTTGATGAAAGAGGGCTGTTCAATATTCTGAAAAATTACATATATGTGTATACATGTACATGTATATATGTGTGTTCATACATATTTTTCACAGTTATACTTAGTAGAGACCCTAACATTAACAAAATTGTCCACTTATTCTTAAAATCTGTCTAAATGCAAGTTTCTTGTGGCTTCCAGGTTCTTTGGTTTTAGGCAGAGGGCTAATCATTTCCAGCTGTTTTAATGGGAATGCTCCAGCCAAGAAAGACCCTGCCCTAGCAGATGTCTCCAATGCATGAATATCCTTCGAGGTTGCCATGGACTCTTCCAACAAGATGCCCATAAAGTCACATGCCACAAATGCAACCTAGTTGATAAGTATGAAAGCCTGTTCTGGACAAATGATTGCAGAATGGAAGAGGTCATGATTAGCTCTTTATTATCAGCGTCTATTTTCCAGGGCATTCCATTCACCCACACAGGCTGTCTATAGATATGATCACTTAAATTTATAGTCCAAATTTGAGTCTCATCCAGTTTAGGATTGGGTGGGGTTTACAAATCTGGATACACATGAATGATTGTGTTGATGGAAGCATCTGCATGGACAAACTTGTCACTTCCTCAAGGCATCTGTCTCTGTGCCTTGCAATTCAAATCAACCAATATGAAGCAGTTAACTGTGTGCCCAGAACTGTGTCAGGCTGCTCTCAAGGAACTCATCTAAATAAGGAGGTCATCAGACTTTCAGGTCACTGCTACCAATCCTTGCTAAGCAGGTCCTACATTAAACTGCAGAGACTGTAGGGTAGAAGGTCAATGGTGATTTAATGAGTCATCTGAACAACTGGGACTGCCCAGGATCCATCCAAATCAATGCTACAAACATCTGACAATCAGCAAGAGTAAAATCCTCAAGATAAACTTTCTGATCATCATGGATTATACTGGAAGTGAAGGGTCAGACTCTCAGGGGTTTGGACTTAAGATGGAATTCTGGAATTATTCTCTCTGGCTATTAAAGGAGGAATGGGAATTGGGTCCATAATTTCATATAGGAGACTCTTTAAAACACTTCCTTTACCAATGCAAATTAGCACCCTCTCTTTTAGAGAGAAGGAAGGATGGGAGGAAGGAAGGAAGGAAGGAAGGAAGGAAGGAAGGAAGGAAGGAAGGAAGGAAGGAAGGAAGGAAGGAAGGAAGGAAGGAAGGAAGGAAGGAAGGAAGGGAGGAAGGAAGGAAGGAAGGAAGGAAGGAAGGAAGGAAGGAAGGAAGGAAGGAAGGAAGGAAGGAAGGAAGGAAGGGAGGGAGGGAGGGAGGAAGCAAGGAAGGAAGGAAGGAAGCAAGGAAGGAAGGAAGGAAGGAAGGAAGGAAAGAAGGAAGGAAGGAAGCAAGGAAGGAAGGAAGGAAGGAAGGAAGGAAGGAAGGAAGGAAGGAAGGAAGGAAGGAAGGAAGGAAGGAAGGAAGCAAGGAAGGAAGGAAGGAAGGAAGGAAGGAAGGAAGGAAGAAGGATGGATCTCACCTAATACTGGATTTGATGACTCCGGCCCCCATCTATCCACTGTGCCCCTACCTGCCTAGAGCCTTGAGAATTTTAGTGATTAGCCCAGGGTCACACAGCCAGTATTTATGAGAGGTAGGATTTGAAGCCAGGACTTCCTGACTCTGTGAACAGCTGTCTAACCACTAGCCACATTGTCCATTCTTCTGTGAGTCAGTCATTGCCAGAGAAGTTAAAATGATCTAATTCATACATTGTATGCTGTCTTCTCTCACTCTGCATCCAACATTTTTAGGACACCAAATAAAGGCCAAAAAAAAAATTTTTTTTAAGTCAATGGACTCAGTAGTTTTTCATTGTTATAAAATTAATTCCCAAGTACAGAGTAGTTTTACCTGAGTTTAGCTATCATGATTCCTGGGATAAGTTGATCCCTGAAGGCCTCATCTTAGAGAAATAAAGTCTAGGCCTTGACTCTTGCATTTCAGCCTTATGTAAGGCCCAGCCTGCAGTAACCACAGAACCTGATCCATTCCAATACAAAGCTGGTGAATTCAAAATCAGGCCTGGTGAAGACAACATGCCATAGTATGGCTGAGAATTAGGAAAGCAATTGATTCCTTTACCAGCTTTTAGTGATTCCTAATCGTATGGCCATGTAGGAGTGAGGAAAGATCGCTATATTTAGAGTCAAAAATCTGGTGTTTTATGCCAAGTCTTCTATTTATTACCTACATGACCTCCAAAGGGAGTCACTTAACCTCTTAGGACTTCAGTTTCCCCATCTGTAAAACAAAGAGATTGGATGTCCTTTCCCCTCTAAATCTAAAATCTATAATCCTATGATCTATTTATGAAACTCTAAATTAAACAGAGGCCATGAATCCCTACAGAAGGATCCCTGAGGACACATATTAACTTAGAAAACCACATCTTAATATTATCTATGTTCTATTTTTTAAACCCTTACCTTCTGTCTTAGTATCCATTCTAAGAAAGAAGAGCAACAAGGGCTAGGCAATGGGGTTAAGTGACTTGCCCAGGGTCATACAGCTAGGAAATGACTGAAGCTATATGGTCTATTGAATTTTTGGTTTTTGTTGTTGTTAAATATTCCCCAATTACATTTTAATATGGTTCAGGCCACACTCAGGAGTGTTGTGGACCACACGCAGGCTCCGGGTTTGACATTTCTGCTCTGAATGATGTAAAGATAAATAAAGGACATTTTCTAGACTTAAGAAACGTGTAATCTAAAGAAAAGGCTATCTGAGAGGCAGTAGGCATAGTAGATAGAGAGCTATCCACCGAATCAAGAAATGCTGGGGGTTAGTACTGTGACCTTAAAGCAAATCACGTGATTTAGAATATCTCTGTAAATCGTCAAAGACTTTTTCAAAACATAAATAAATCTTATGGGCAGATTTTGTTTTCACAGCAGTCACTTCAGAATATCCCTTCCATCAACCCCCCCCACACACACACACACAAAATGAATTTTCTAATAATAAAGAATATTTAAACAAAATCAAGTGAGAGTGGCCACATCTGACCCCTACCTCACTGCCCAAAAGAAGGAGATGTTTCCTCTTCTCTCCAGATAGGGTCAAGTTTTGTCATACCAATTATTGAGCTTTGGCTTTGATTTTAAAGTTCTTCTTGCTTATATTAGTATAGCCTGTTTATATCATTTCTCTAGCTTCTCCTTAATGCATTCTAAAATAAATCCATGTAAGTCAACCAGTGTTTTTCTGAATTCTTCATCTTTATCATGGCTTCTAGCACAATATTCCATTGCTTTCATCTCAGACAATTTGTTCAGCCATTCCCCAAACAATGGACAATCCAGTTTGTTTTTCCTTCCTTTCTTTCTTCCTTTCTTTCTTTCTCTCTCCTTCCTTTCTTTCTTTCTTCCTTTCTTTCTTTCTCTCTCCTTCCTTTCTTTCTTTCTTCCTTTCTCTCTTTCTCTCTCCTTCCTTTCTTTCTTTCTTCATTTTTTTGCTACCACAAGCTCTATTATGACTAGTTATATATATGGCTTTTCTGCTTCTGGCTTCCTTAGCATTTGCCTCTATCTAGGTCAAAATAATAGAAGGTATGAACAGCTTAGTGATTTTTCTTAAATAACTTCAAATTGTTTTCCAGAATGATAGGACTGATTCATAGCTCCACCAACAGTCTACCAGGGTGCCTTGATAGGTTTTTTAAATCTCTGCTGATGACTTTGCCTTTGCCCAGACAAAAAGAGGAAGAGATAAGGAGATTAGCAGACAAATTTGGCACTCCCATCACCTCGGCCACAAAGAATGCCCCAAATTTTGGAAGAGGCTCAAATACAAAAAAAAAAAAAAATTTTTAAGCAAATACTGCAATAAATTTAGGACCCTGAGAGTGGAGACACTAGTAAAAAAAAAAAGAGTAGCCCTAGAAGATTATTTAAATGCTAAATAATCACTGTCAAGGCAAAAAATAACTTACCCCTCATGGGGGACATATATCCAAATTTACTGGTGAAAATATGAAGATGATTCCAGAGAGGATGGAAAATAAGGAAAAGAAAGAGAAGGTATCCAGGATAAATACTAAAGAATCTCATTGTAAAATAGAGACTCTTCGGGGAGCCAGGCAGATGAAGATAAAAGAAAATGGGAAATGCATTGAGAACGTTACAGCACAGGATTAAGCCTCAAGACATTGCTAGGCTTACAAAGTCACAGAAGGAAGGCATGAGGCTACTAGGGATTAAAGGCTTGAATTCTGCTTGGTGACTTGCCTCTAATCTGTGCAAGGTAACTGGTCTACAAGAGTGAATAAAGACCTTGTCCTTTTTCAAAGTCCACACTACATATAAAACCAAGAGATCAGGAATTTCTGGTGAATAGATAGATATGTTCTAATGTAAACACCTACAAGCATGCAAGAGAGTTCCTCACAGGACCATGCAGGAAAAGTCATAACTTTGGGGAATGAATCCTTCCTGAATAAAATTTTGAAAGTTATCATCAATCTGCATTTGTGGGAGAAATTTCTCCATTCAGGCTTTATATTTTCAGGTAATGGGTCCCAGCGAAATGACATAGATTTCCTCAAATCTGGCAAAACTTGCACAAAGACTTCTATGCCTTCTATTAAAAAAAAAAACTTGACACCAAAAGGCTTGAGAAACCAACTGGCTATACACACACACACACACACACACACACACACACACACATGTGTGTGTGTGTGTGTGTGTGTGTATGTATGTAGAACCAGACACACAAAGCACTCAGAAATGTCTGGGAAGTCTAAAACAGACATACTACTTCAAAAAAATTATTTTTATTCTTTAAACCTTTACTTTCTGTCTTAGTAACAACTCTAAGACAGAAGGGCAAAAGTTAGGAAAATGGGGTTAATTGACTTGCCCAGGGTCACACAGCTAGGAAGTATCTGAGGGCAGATTTGAACACAGATCCTTCTGACTCCAGACCTAATATTCTATCCACTTTGCCACCTAACTACCTCATAAAACATGTAAACAAATAAGTAAATAGGTATAAAATAAATGGAAAGTAATTTGGACACCAATCATTGGGACATCATGGAAGGTTATTTGTGGAAAGGAAGTGGGATAGAAATTGGAGGTCAGGTTGCCATTGCCTTGGGAATAATCAAACAAATTGTGGTTTGTGAATGAAATGGAATATTATTTCATGGTAAGAAAAAAGAATTAAGATGGACAATGTGGTATAGAGGATACAGGGATGGCTTAAATGTTGGAAAATCTGGGGTCTAGTCCCATTTCTGACACATAATGACTTCATGATCCTGGGAAATCACTTAACCCATCAGTTCCCTTGACAATTGCTAAGACTCTTCAGTTGCCAAATAGCTACTTATTTTTGTTGCTAGAGAGTATTTTCTCACCAAGATCTCTTAACCACAGTGAAATCACAGGATTAAATAAAATAAAAAGACAGTACAAATGTAAGTAATTCTGAGCATCATAGTGAGACTTACATGAACTGAAGCTGACTGAAATATGAAAAACTTACAAGGAATACAATAATATAAACAAAAAAACACCAAAGAGCAGCTAACTGCTTTTTTTTTGTGGTAGTAAGAAATTGGAAACTAAAGGGATGTCCCTCTATTTGGGAATGGCTGGACAAATTGCTGTATATGATGGTGATAGAATACTGCTGTGCTATTGATTTCTATAAGAACTGGAAAGACCTACCCGAACTGATGAGGAGTGAAATAAGCAGAATCAGGAGACCATTGAACTCAGTAAATGAAACACTGGGACAATCAAATGTGATAGCCTTTGCTACTAACAGCAATACTATGATTAAAGACAATTCTGAAGGGCTTATGAAAAAGAATGCTCCACCTCCAGAGAAAGAACTGTTGAAGCAAAAATGCAGATGAAAGCATATGATTTATCATTTGTTTGTTTGGGTATATGTTTGGGAGATGGGGGAGTTGGTCCTATAAAAGTATTCACTTCCAAAAATAAATAATATGGAAATGTGTTTTATGTGAAAATACATGTATAACCTAGATTGCATTGTTTGAGAGCTCCAGAAAGAGGGAGAGAAGAGGAGAGGGAGACACTATGGATCATATGTCTTTGGAACTGAAATTTGTTATTAAAATTTTTGTAATTTTTTAATCAAAATCTTAAATTTTAAAAAAATTAAAAAATCAAAAGCAGCTACCTCATATTAGTTATGATAATCAAATTTAATACCCAAGAATAGATGATAAAATCTATTTATCTCATCTTGGAGGAGATGTGGAAATCTACAAGGGAGGAATATTGTAAAAACTGTCAAATATGATCCTGTAATTGTTCAACTTTGCTTAACATAGTCACATAGGAGAGTTGTATATATTGGGGAATGCGTATCCTGTTTAAAAAATAACTAAACTCTTTACTAATTTGATTATTTTATTAAGATGACCAATCATGATTATATAATAATAAATATTATTATCAAATTAATAATTTAATTGATTTAAATAATTCTGATATCATCTTGGCTTAAAGTGAAATTATTTTAAAATATATTTAATATCTAGATATCTTTATTTTATTTTATTAAACTAATTATTTTACTAAATTATTTAAATAATTCTGATGCCATATAGCTTATCTTAAGGTAAAATTGAAGATACTATGCCTTGTAGTAACCAGAGAATGTCCATGGAGAAGACCCATGAATTACAAGCACTAGATACCATAGCATATTTGAGGGGAAAAAAGGATGGAGTAGAAAGCAATGAGATAGCCTGTGGAAATGAGTCTACATAATTATAGCACATATAACATACACACATATATTCATAAATACAAACAACTGGTTCAACTCTGCCTCTGGAATAATCCTCTGAGTCAATGAACAAATATTTTTCAATGTATATTGTGCACTCAACTATGTGGGCTAACAACAATACTTCAAAAACCAGGTTCACAAACTATATCCATGATATGCCCCCCAGGGCAGAACTAGTTGTTTGAACTTTCCAACAAGGAAAAAGGACATACCTTTTTGTTTTTGTTTTTTTAAGTAGAGATATGTGGTAAGACTGTCACACTTTGGCAGGTGGAGATATGTGACTTTAAAGTACAAAAATAATACATTTTCCCATTTTTATCAGCTACTTGGTTAAAGGCATACATGGTAAACATATAAAATTCACAGATGACATTCCCTGGGAGGGATAACTACAGTAGTGGACAACAGTCAGAATCCAAAAGGATCTTGACAAGCTAACATATTAGAATGATTATTGATAGCAGGAAATTCAATGGAGATAAAGGAAAAATCCTACATTTGAGTATAAGAAATCAATGTCACAAGTATATGACAGAAGGCATGGATAGACAGCAGATGTTCTGAAAAATATCTGGGGGTTTTAGTTAACTACAAGCTCTATGAGTCAGTGATTTGATGTAGTAGTCAAAATAGTTAATGCAATCTTGCATTCGGAGGAGTAAAACTTCCAGAAATGAGGAAGTGATAATTCCACTATACTCTGTCTGTATCAGACCTTATCTGGAATATGTTCTGTCTGAGTAGCATGATTATAGAAGGACCCTGACAAACCGGAGAGTGTCCAAAGAAGGGTAACAAGATAAGGATTTTGCCTTAAATCCATGTCAGATGAGGACTGAAGCAACTAGGTATGTTTAGCCTGGCGAAAAGGGGCCCAAGATGGTTTTCCTAATGTATCTGAAGGGCTGTCATGTGGTAGAAGGATTAGACTTGTTCCATTTGTCCCCAGAGAGCAAAAGCATGAACAATGGTTGGAAATTGCAAAGAGGCTAATTTAGAATTGTTGTCAGGATAAGCCTCCTAACAATTAAAGCTATCCGAAAGTGGAATGGGCTGTCGCTTTGAGAGGTGATGGGTTCCCTTCCTTGGAGGTCTTCAAATCAATTGTCAGGTATATTTCAGTGAGGATTCCTTTATCTAAGGATTGGACTGGACAGCTGCTAACATCCCTTCCAACTCTCAGAGAACAAAAGCTGCCCCTGCAAAGATTCTCTGGATAGGTTTCAAGAGGTCCAAAAACTTGAATAGGAAGGAAAAAAAAAGATACTTATTCTCACTAACCTCTAAGTGAAATTTAGTATTCCTTTCAATTTTTTAAAAGTTGTATTCAGAAAAGGGGTCCATCAACTTCACCAGATTACTAAAGGGGTCCAGGATTGATCCTCCCTCAAAAAAAGATTAAGAACTCATGATTCTAAAAGATCTAAAAGGATTGTAGACCAAGTCCACCTAGTTAACATACATGACTGTTTCTCTCCCTCTGGTAAATGCCCATCAATGGGACTGTTCAGCTAATTCTTTTGAGGAATTTATTTTCTTCTGGTTTCATATTCATTCAATTAGCAAATATTTATAAAGTAACTACTAAGTACATTAGATGGTCTGGGAAACATAAATATACAAGACACAGTCCTTGCCTTCATTAAGTAAACTTTCCTTTCTGATTTGCCAGCCAAGTAGAATTCCCTACTGGGAAGAGAATGAGCTGACAACCTTTAAATACATCTATACATCATTATATTTACTATAGATTGTTTAATTGACTTTTTGCTTCAAAGCCGTCTCATGAGAGTGGGTAGTGGGTAGAGTGAGATAATTATTTAAGTTGATTACCCCTAGATAAGTTGAAAACTTCAGACATGCAAAGCTGGGAAAACTAACACAAGCAAAGAAGCAGTTACCCTCCATCCTTAATCTGCTTCCTACTATATAATAATACAAATTTGCAGATGTTTGCAAGGCACTTTACAAATATCACCTTATTTTGTCATCACAACAACCCTGATGTAAGTGCTCATCTATTCTATTTTATAGATGAGGAAACTGAGACATGTCACATAGGGCTACAATATTGTCTGAGGTCACATCTGAACTTGTTCCCCAACTCCAGAGTTTTTCCTATGCTTCTAGGAGAAGAGAGTTAATTGTAGGAAGGAAAACCAGAAAGCAAAGTCTATGCAATCACTTTCAGAATTATAGCTGACCTTCAAGGAAAACTGTAACTTTGGATGAATATCTAAAATAAATATCTCTCAAGTGCCTTTTTCCCTAGTTTAACTTACTATATTATGAAGTATACCTATGTCCATCCACACAGGAATCTTCACCAGAAATCATAACCCATTCAAGCCACAGAGACAGCCAGACACTATGAAAAAAAAATCATTAGAGGTGGATTCCAAAGGCCTGAATTTAAGCCCCAGCTCTGCTACTGTGTGATCAAGAACAAATAATTAATTTCCTCATGTATAAAATCCTATTCTAATTAGAGTTAGATGACCTCTGAGGTACCTTCCAGTTCTAAATCCATAAAGTGTCTTGTCCTATGTGATTCTCATCCATGTTTTCCCATAAACTACTTAAACACTTCAGTTTAATCCCCTCGATGATGGAAAAGGAGGGCTCTCTCTAAACCTCTTATCTTAAAACTTAACTATTACTCTATTGCCTTTGAAGAGATACCCTTACAAATACAACCTGCACTGGATTTAAAGTCAGAAACATCTCAATTCAAAACCCAGCTTGGGTCCTATCCATGTCACCCAGGGTAACTCACTGAACTGCTCTGTGCCTCAGTTTCCTCATCTGTAAAATAAGACACACTGGACACAATGGCCTCTAGGGTACGCCTACCAAACTCTAAATCTGTGATCTGATTACCTTGGGGGTTTTTTTTTAATCTATAACTTTTGCTTCATTCCTTTCCAAAAGAAATTGCTGGATAAGTTAATGAACTAGTTCAAACTCAAAAAAAATCTAAAACACAGCAAATGACCTTCCCATAAGTCGTGTGAAAAGCTCCCATTATGCCTAAGATGAGCAGCATCCCTGTATATGGTAACCTACCAATAAAACCCCAGAATAAGTTTTAGGGAACATAAAAATGAAATAACTACAATGGAGACACATCTTTCAGCCATTTCCAAGTGAGCAATGAATACATCCACATTCCTCAAATTAGTGATGACTCTGCCTCAGACTCAGTATATAATATTCACAAGAACTGCTTCTTATATCTGAATAGGATCATTTCCCATAATAATGTTCCAAGCATCCTGCTGTCCTATGCTGTTCTCTCTCTGGTAAAGCCTACAGTTCTCTGATGTCAGGGCATCTTTGAATCAATGCATACATATCTCCAAAGAATTATAACATAGCTGGAAGCAATCTTGGCAATCATCTAGCTCACCTTTCCAGCCCCATTCCCCTCATTTTACAGGTAAAGAGATTTGAGACCCAGGAAGTGAAGTGATTTGCCCAGGGTCACGAAGCTATCCAGAGGAGAAGAGACAGAGCTAGAAAGATTTAACAATGCTTCTTCAATGATACAGATAACTATAGCACCACCATGCTCCTTCCAAGAAGCAGAGGGAACAAAACAAAGGTGAGAAAGAGAGGAATGCCTTGACTTCACATTACTGATTGTTAACTTCTATTTTCCTGTTAATAGTGTCCAATTCAAAAACTTTCTACTCCATCTACTCAGCAATTGTCTTTGTTAGAGACTGGCTCACTGCCACTTGGGATTGTCTGCTAAGACTGAGACATTCCCAGCACAGGAACACCATAGGGGATCAGTCAGTTATTTCTAGCCTTTGCCACAACATTATTGAACCTCAACTAAGAAAATTGCTAACATAAAAAAAACAACTCTTCACAATTATGAGTGAGGACACAATATTATTGCTGACCTAACAGATTCCAATCCAGAAAGAAAAAATGGATTTTTCAATGAAATAATTTTATTTTGTAGCTATAATTATATTTTTGTCTTACCTTTTTTGAGGATCTACCTTCCCAACACAATTTTTTCAATTTGTATATATAAATTATATCTCTTGTTTCTATTTATATATTTAATATTATTTTAATTTAATTTATTATGTTACTATATATAAAATATTTATGTAAATAAATAAATTATTTAGTTTAACTATTGTTTTAAATCAATCAGCAACAACACCAAAATACTCTAGGACACTAAACTGTTAAATAGAATATATCGTATCCTCCTCTTCGAGTTTTTAAAAATAGATGGTATCTCTCACATTTGTTTCAAATATAAATATTTGGAGATACTTGTTCTGGCAGAAATAATTCTGTTGTTTAGAAACAAATGGCAGGTGCCTTTAAATTAACTTATGCCAAGGGAATTATCAATGAGATAAGGCAAAATAACATCTTACCTAAATTCTGGGTGAGGAAGTTCATTGGATTTTCAGACATCAATCACTGGATCAGATAGAATGCCTCACTTACAAGTTGTCTGTGACCAGTCACTACCTTCACAAGTGCCACCCAAACCAGATTAAAATGCAATTAGGAAATATTTAATGAAAGAGATTAAAATACAATAAAATACAAATATTATATTTTAAAACTATGTCAGTATGTGGTCCACAGGGATCCTTACATACAGATTAGTGGCTCCCTATTTCTGTTTGAGTTTGACACCACTGACATAGACAATTGTCTACCCAGTCTAGAAGGTCAGCCCTGGACACTGGGGAAAACCTAAGCCATGGTGCCATCAGACCTATATTAGTCCTATACTAAGGTTGAATCCTGATTTTAGATGCCAATAATAGTATATTAATAATACATAAACTTTACATAAGTTTTGGTATTTCACATAAGGAAGCAACATAGAATAGTAATTGTAGTAGTAACTGACATTTATTATAGTGTGTAAATATATATAGTGTATTAAAGTTTGCAAAGTGAATTACTTATGTTATCTCATTTGAGGCTTATAACATCCCAATGAGATTGATGTTGTAGTTAGTAGCTCTGTTTTATAGGTGAAGAAGTTAAGGATCTAGGAGGTTAAGTGACAGACCCGTGGATACACAGTTAAATGCTAGAAGCAGAATTCAAACCTGGGTCTTCCTGACTGTCCAGCCTCTATTGAAGAAAAAGCACTGGATTTAGGAATAAAGGGGCTGGAGTCCAATCCCAGCTCTATGTTGTTGTCTGTTATTGTTCAAACATGTCAGATTCTCCATAACCCCATTTGGGGTTTTCTTGGCAAAGACAAAGGAATGGTTTGCCATTTCCTTCTCCAGCTCATTTTACAAACTGTGGCAAACAAGTTAATTGATTTGCCTGCCCAGGGTCACAACAGTTACATTGAATTCAGGACTTCTTGACTGCACCCAGTGTCCTACCTACTGTTCTGCTCGGAGCTACCCCTTAGTAATAAGAGATAATATGAAATAGAACAGCAATGTCAAACTCAAATAGAAAAATGGATCCTTAGGAGCAGCAAGGTGCCTCAGTGGATTGGGAGCCAGGTCTAGAGATGGGAGGTCCTGTGTTCAAATCTGACTTCAGACATTTCTTAGCTGCATGACCCCAAACAAGTCACTTAACCCTCATTATCCAGCCCTTATCATTCTTCTGCCCAAGAACCAATATATAATGTTGATTCTAAGACAGAAGGTACAGATTTATAAAAAGAAAGAAACAGATCCTTGTGGGGTCACATATTGACTTAGAATATCACAAATTAACACTATATTTTATTTTTATTTTGTTAACTTTTTCCAATTGCATTTTAATCTGGTTCCAAGTGCATGCTAATATACCATGAGTTTGACACTTCTGGAATAGAGGACAGAGAATATACCTTATAGATCAAAAGGGATTGGGTCCAAGATCCTGTTTTCACAAACAATGGCTATGTGAACCATGGGCAAATCACTTAAATAATTGCTACCCTAGACAGTTCTCTAGAGTTTTTAATATGGGATCCCTGAATGAAAGACACATAAACAGAGACAGAGAGAATTTCAATATAACTGATTCCTTTGTAGTCCTATATATTTTATTTTAAGCATTTAAAATATCATTCTGATAAGAAGTTCATAAGTATTACCAGATTGTGAAAGTGGTCCATAACACTAGAAACTCTTGGTCTAAGACTCAAAATTGCAGATATTGAAACAGATAGTCTGCCCCAAAATATGAGCATGCACAAGCTCACTATCATCTGCATGCATGTAAAGACAGCCCTTCCTTTGGTGCAACTGAGTAAAAAAAGGGAATAGAAAGGCAAGGACCCCTATACCTGTCATCTGCATGCCTGACCCTAAGGCTTTGCCACTCCATCTGAGCTACACCCAGAACAACTATTTTCCCTCCCCATCTCTCTCCCTCCCTTTCTCCCTGCCAGATTTCACCTCTATGCATAGATAAGAGTAATTCATATTAGGAGGGAATCTATCCACTGTTCCCAGAGCTCAATCTTCCCTCTACAGCCTTTATTTGGCTAGGAAAAGCAATTGCCAAATAGAACACATTTTGCTACTAAAAACATTCTGAGTTGTTACTTGGGTCCTTCAACAGGCTGAATAAACAGTCTCTCTCTGAGAATTTAAACCCCATCTGCTATACAAAATAGAGCCAGAAAAACAAAGGGGGTGGGGGGAGGGTCCCACCATGGTTTTAATGTTGTTGGGTGGGAGAGTGGGGGGAATATTTTAGTTCTATATCTTGGGTTGTCAGGAAAAAAGTGAGTGCCAAAGGACAGGGAACAACATAGATGCCAGCTGATGATAAAGTCAACGTCGCCAGACCAGCTCATTTCCCAAATTAGCCAAGAAAATGTCCCAATACAAACCAGGGACAGGCGGCAGAGATACCATTAAATGTAATTGATTGTCATGACTATTTTGGGCTTACTGCTGAGAGCTCTGCTCTCTGCCTTCCAGGGGCCCACCTCTTGAATCACTTGATAAAAATTGCCATTGAAGTAAGGGCTGAGAAACTGCAGGGTCCAGGGCAGCTGAACTTGGCTCAGAATCTGCTCCCAACCAAGTTCCTGGTTTCCTAAGCCAATAAAATTATTGACTTTTTTCATTGTTGTCTTTGCTCTACTCGTAGATTCCTTGGTAAACGAGGGTACACTACGAAGTCAGGAACTGGTGCCCCATAATTAACACAGAGCTAAGAACGGTGTGCTAACCTCTACAGCCTGCTCTAGTTTGTTCATGAAAAATTAAATAAAAAGGAGTTGATGTTTAAACATATGCTCCATTGGTTTCATGAAAGGACTAAGTTTTAACACAACTTTGATTCATTAAAAATGGATGTAAACAAAACTGGGCAGTTAATTCTTTCACCTAGTTTGTAGTTCTTCACAGAAAAGTTTTGATTTATCAAGCTAAAATAGCAAGGTGAATTGTGTGGGGACAGGG
The DNA here is from genome assembly GCF_027887165.1 of Monodelphis domestica. Lineage (NCBI taxonomy): Eukaryota > Metazoa > Chordata > Mammalia > Didelphimorphia > Didelphidae > Monodelphis > Monodelphis domestica. Next base: position 402,390,770 of record NC_077229.1, on the reverse strand, counting down.
GATTAAACCCCATTCTGATTATCCAGATGTGTCTTACACTGCATCCATAAAACAGAAAAATATTTCTCCTCCCTTCCTCCTGTCTATTCCAACAGCTCCATAATAATACACAGAAGCGTGCCTAGTGATTGAAAAGGGGAGATCCCTTCCCTCTGAGTAGATCGGCATACTAGAAGTGAGTTGGACTAAAATTACTCAGCTGCCCAATTATGAAGGCTAACTTAGTGACATATATAAATATGCTCAGAACAAATTAGTTAGTAAATCCATTAGCCAAAAAAAAAATTGGAAAATTTTTTGTTGAGTGTAGAGTCGAATAACTAAGCTAACATCTCTTTCGTCCTTTTAAAAATTTACTTCACAAATTTAAAACAGAAAGTGGTTTCCCCAGAATGGATTGAGAGTTGGCCTTGGAGTCAGGAAGACCTCAATTCAAGTCCCACCTTAGACACATCTTGGCTGAGTGACCCTGGGCAAGGCTCTTAACCTCTCAAAGGTTGAATCAGTTTTCTAGGACTGAAGAACAAGTATCTCTATGCATTAGTACAGTAAAGTCTCTCACTGGGAGTTCCCTATATCAAAAAACATTTTAAAGCAAAAATGAAGTTATTTTTGTCTCCTTTCAAAGTATTTTCTCATTTAAAGAAAATTATGTCTTCTCAACTAAATCGTGTTTCCTTCAGAGGGCAGGACAAAAAGTGGAGTGGGAAGGAGAGGACAGTCTTCTGTCTCCTATTACTCTTAGAGTTCTGCACAATCAATTAACCATTAAATTTAATATTGTAAGATGGGGTGAGGGGGTGGGGGTGTTCAAAGATCAGGGAAACTCCCAGATCTACTGTTGTGGAACGCCTCCCATGAATCTGGGAATATACACTCTGACTAGGGGAGAGGAAGAAAGATGCATTTCCTCATCATAAAGCAAGAGCATGTATGCTCAGCTCCACAGGAGGCACCCCAATTCCAGTAGATCGGGGAAGTTCTCCTGATTTCCTGCGATTATACTAAGGACTATCCAAACCAGGCAACTCCTAAGATCATAAAAACACTGCTTACTATCACCTAACAACCTTGCCTCCAACTGAGGGGAATTCCAGTCCAGATGAGGAGAGGAGATTCAACCCTGAAGCTATTTCTTTCTAACCTAAAACTTGGGCTACTGAGACTCCTAAGGGGGAAAGGCAGCTGACAGTGCTGATAGCCACCCTGGTCCCTCAACAAATTCAAGCTTAAGAATACAAGCTTATACACTGGATCAGGATTCTGCTCAGGCCAAATAAAAGGAGAGAAACCTCAGCAGTTAACAAGAGGATCATGCCTTTTCAACCAGTGAAGAAAGACACTAATGATGTCACAAAACAAATGGGAGAAATTAATCTGTAATCACTCAGTATTAATGTTTATCTATGTAACATGAGTCTTATGTAGAGGTACAGTATGTTCACTGATGCCCCTATTAATGACTACACATTTTCAGTATTCTCCTACCTTCTTTTGTTTGTATTTGCTTGTTATGTGTTATATGTTATGTGTCCTATATATGTGTGACTGTTAGTTATAAATCATTTTGGTTTTATTTGTTTATGTATTCATTTTGTTGTTTGATCATTTCAGTCATGTCCTGACTCTTCATGACTCCATTTGAGGTTTTCTAGGCAAAGATACTAAAGTGGCTGCCACTTCCTTCTCCAGCTCATCTTATAGATAAGGAAACTGAGGCAAACATGGTTAAGTGACTCATCCAGGATCACTATCTGAAGCCAGGTTTAAACTCAGAAAGATAATTCTTCCTAACACCAGGTCCAGAGCTCTATCCACTGTGCCACTTAGTTGCACATATGTACTAATGCTTATGATTTATTACTTATTAAAATAATTGCTTAATTATAAATTTAATTATTATAAATATTATTATTTACACATCAAGAGAAAGAACTGTGGGAGTAGAAATATAGAAGAAAAGCATGATTTATCACTTGTTTATATGGGTATATGATTTGGGGTTTTGGTTTTTTTTAATTACTCTATTACAAAAATGAATAATATGGAATAGGTAACAAGTGATAACATTTGTATTAACCCAGTGGAATTTCTTATCAGCTCCAGAAGGGAGGAGGATAAGAGGGGGGAGAGAAAATGAATCATGTAACCATGGAAAAATATTTTAAAATAAAAAAATTTTTAAACAAATATTATTTAGTATGCTTAATTATTATGTAAGTCTATTGATACTGTTACCCATTTGCTGCAGTTTTGCTGTTCATATACATTTCCATATGTTCTATGGATTTGTGTGGATTATCATAAGATGTTCACACAGTATGTCTATCCCCCGAAGCAGCAACTCCAGTGATGCTTTGCACTCTATCATGTCAACCTCATATACTGTAAGTGTACAGTTGTACTGATAGTACTATAGAATAATTATCCATGCTATTACAAAAACCATTTTAAGGATTGATGTTTGTTTTGCCATTTGCAGGAGTCAGAGAACTTTGTAGGAATTGTACCATTTCTGGCCTCAAAGCACCATTGACCCTTCCAGAGGTAAATTACCAAGGGAATGGCAGCTAGGTATCTGGACTATGTTAGGTATCTTAGCTGGCTCTTGATTTTCAATGGTTCTTGAGAGGATACTGGAACTCTCCCTTCCCATGGGGAGAGGTGCGGTTGGGTAGAAAAGCGTGGCAGTGGTGCAAGAGTAGTTGGGGGCCAAGGAAGAGCCCCAATTGGGATCCTAATATTAAACTTCTCCAGCTCTGGGTCATATAACCCCTGTACATAATCACATCGCTGAGAAGTATTTCATTCCAGTGTATAGACCGTAAGCAAGGGCAGGGATGGTCTTTCTTTTTAGTAATTATATCCCCCCAGGGATTAGCACAATGCCTGGTACATAGTAGGTACTTAATAAATATTTATTAGGTTGGATTGAAGGGGGGGTGCCCTAATCGCCTTCTATTATATATATATATATATATATATATATATATATAATGTTTATGCCTATACATACACTAAGGACAACTAGGTGGTAGTGGATAGGGCTCTGGATTTGGAATCAGCAAGGCTCATCTTCATGATTTCAAATCCAACCTCAGACATGTACTAGCCTGGGCAAGTCACTTAATCCTGTTTGCCTCCATTTACTCATTTGTAAAATGAGCTAAAGAAGGAAATAGAAAAGCATTTCAATATCTTTGCCAGGAAAACTCCAAATGGGATCACAAAGAATCAGATATGACTGAAGCAACTGAACAATATATACGTACTCATGTATAGACATACATTTTATATGTATGTAGACAAATACATAAAATTTCCAAAGCAAATAGAACTGGCACTACAATTTTCTAAGCTGTTGGTCTGCTCACCCTATACTGAAGTGATTAAGAAAAGATAGATAATTTGTATTCCCATACGGAGGTCATGAGGTAGAACAGATATTAAACCAGTTTAGGAGTCAAAGGACCTGGGTTCTTACTACTTACTAGCTATTTACTACTTTAGGCAAACAATCAGCAAGCATTCATGAAATGCCTACCAAGTGCCAAGCACTGTTCAAGAGTAGCAAAGGAAAATCAATTCAAGCTCCAGTTTCTTTATTGGTAATGTGAACTAAATGTCCACCGAGCTCTCAATCTACGATCTTGTGAATATGAGGATATATGTTTTAAGGAGTGGACATCTACTACCATACTAGAGTGCAAAGGCTTTTTGAACATTTTTGCTATGATTCTGGTGCCAAATCAAGCTTTGCTGCTTACCTCCATTTTCTGAGCCAAGATTAGAGACTACAAAGGCAAAATGTTGTATCCACCATTAGAGGTGTTTTCACTAAACTATTCTTCTTTGTTAGAAGGAAAAGTTCAATTCTGAGTGCCTGAGAGATGAAGGGACAAGGGAGGGGGAAATTATACCCAGAAATATCTTAATGGTTTAAAAAAGCATCCCTAAATTTTATTTTAATAATAACAATAAAACAAACTTTTCTAAATCAAGTTCATTCAAATGGCAAAACTGTAGCTTCCCCACTTTCTTTTCATGAAAACTATAAACCCTTTGTTGTAGTGATGGTGCAAGTGTGCAAATGTTTAGAGATCGAGCACCTCCATTTCACTTTGCTTTTCATTAGAGATCTGTGAGGTGTTCTGGATTACTCCTGAGACATGAGGAAAACCAGCCTCTGCTATAATAATAAATCAGCCTTCCCCTAGAGAGAATAGATGACTAGGTGAATCCAAGAGCTTTTATTCCATACCGATCCCTTTCCTCACTAAAATATATTGACAGCACATTGCCCAAGAAATGGTCTAAGGCTTTGTGGCTTGTTGCCTGTCTTTCTTATGCAATTGTGGATATATTTAAGGTACAAAGAAGGAAGGGAAGAATAAGGGATGGGTTTGTTTTTAATTTTTTTAATAGACTTAATAACTGTTCAAGAACAAATAATCAAACAAATATACAAAATGAGGATAATCTTACATGAAATCCATCATATTTAATAAGAACCAAATGAATTGACTAACAAGCAAGAAAATGCTTTTTTTCTGTGTCCCCTTCCACAACTTTCCAAAGTTCTGCTATTTCCAACTTAGTTTTTCTTTTCTTTTTTTTAAATTTGTAGTTGTAGTCAATGTTTTGGAACTATTGATTTTACTTTTCATATTTTCTTCAATGCTTCATATTTATTGGTTTTATAGTCCCATAATGTTCTATTGTGATAATATACTATAATGTATTCAATCATTCTTTAATTTTTGGAATTAAAATTCAGTTCTTTCCAATGTTTTTGCTATTACAAATCAAACAGCTGTAATAAATGAAAGTTTTTTTCCTCTTTATGATATTTTCAGGATAGCAATGGAACCACAGTCTTATGACATCACATATTTCCAATTTGGTTTTTGGTACAGATAAGCCATATTATCAATAAGGCAACTTTATGGGGCACTTTCTTGGATATTATCTACTCCCTTCTGTGATACAAAGCAATGATCAAGAATACAATTCCAACAAGAGCTGGAAGACCATTGAATCTAACCCTCATTTAGCAGATGAAAAACTGAGCCCCACATAGCTTAAGTGACTTGTTTACAGTCATACAGGCAACATGAGAGATAGGATTTTAACTTAAGACCTCTGACTCCAAAGTCAGAAATCTTCCTATTGCACCTAATTGCTTCCTTACTGGAATTCAAAAACTGCCAACATTATACATATTAAAGCTTGTATTTTTGTAACTATTAAAGGATTTGGAAATCTTTCCTTGTGATTATTAACAGTTCATATTTCTTCCTTTATAAATTGTCAGGTTACAGCCTCTAACTTTTTCCACTTGGGTATATGTATTATTAGTTTGATTTGCATGTATCAGTTCTTAGAGAGTTTAGTTATCTGACTTTTATCTGATATATTTATTACAAATATTTTTCCCAAAATATTGGAAATATTTTCCAAAATACTTTCTCCTTTCTTTTAGAAATACTTTTATAATCAAGCCTATCAATTTTATCACCTATCATTTCTTCTATGGCTGAGTGATAAAATGTTGTGAAATTTCCTTCATTGTTGAGAAAATATAATATTCATTATTCTTCCAAGTTTTCAAATAAATTTTATTACATTTTAGTATTTATATAGTCTAAGTTTACCCTTGTATCTCCTTAACCCTCTCAGAGAGTCATCTCACATGACAACGAATTTTTAAAGAAAAAAGGTAGAGAAAAAAATCAACAAAACCAATCAGTACATCAAAAATATGACAATACATGGAGTCTTCCACACCCATGGACCATCACCTCTTCAAAGAAGCAAAGGGAGGTATCCATTTGTAATTCTGCAACATTCAATTTCAATTATTTTGCAGTGTTTGATCTATCCATTCACATGGTTGTAATCACTGTGTATCTTCTTTTCTTGGCTCTGCCTTTTTCATTTTGGATCAGTTCATGTAAGTCTTTCCATGCTTCTCATATCAATCATATCTTTCAATTCCTGTAGCCCAATAATATTCCATTTCATTCATGAACTAAAACTTTTTTAATAATTACTCAACTGAAAGTTTCTTATTTATTTACAGTTCTTTGCTACCACAGGAAGAATTGCTGTATATTGATTTAGATGGGACTTTTCTTTTTATCAGTGATCTCCTTGGAGTATGTACCTAGCAATGGAATCTCTAGATAAAAGGGGATGGACATTTTAACTACTTTATTTTCATGATTCTAAAGTGCTTTCAAAATGATTTTACCTATTCACAGCTCCACAAAAAAAATGTATTACTATAACATCCTACCACAACCTCTCTAAGATCAACTATTCCCATCTCTTATCATCTTTTCCAAATTGCTGGGTGAGAGAGGAACTCTCAAAGTTGTTTTGCTTTGCATTTCTCATATTAGTATTTGTCCACTCCTCTTGCACTAATATCTGAAGTGTCTTTGCTTTCGTGATTGTTAATGGAATTCAATAATCCAGTATTCCATAAACTTGAAGAAATAAATTAGCTAAGAAAGAACTCCTTCTTTGAAAAGAACTATTGAAAAATGTGAAAGAAGTCTGGAATAAATTAACCTTAGATTGACACCTCAAATAATATTCCACAATAAAATTAAAATAAATAAGTTACTTGAATATTAAATATCACACTATAAAAAACTAGAAATTAAGTAGATCAAATATTTCTCATAGCTATGGGAGCAGAAGATGTATTCTTAACCAAACAAGTGAGAGAGGTAATTATAAAAGATAAAATGGAAATTTTTGATTACATAATATTGATAGGACAAAAAAAATTAATGCATCTCAGATAAGAAAGCAAGTGGTCAAATGGGGGGATCTTTGTATCAAATTTCTCAGAAAAGGGTTTGATATACATGATATATAGAAATCTAAGATAACTATGTAAGATGAAAAGTCATTTCCCCAAAAGACAAATGATCAGAGGATATAAATAAATGGTTCATAGGAGGGGAAGTTACAAACTATTAACAACCTTTTAATTTTTTTTTAATTTACTAAGCTAATGATCTAAGATACAAGTATCTTTCCCAGCCTGAGAAAGACTCAGTGGGAGATGCTGACCCAACAGGAGGCATTACAACCCAAATTCTGGACAATGGAACAAATGAATGGGACCAATTCACCATTAATTAGTTGGTCAGGAGGAAAAAATTTGTATGTTTGATTGAGCAGGATGAATACAGAGTTCCCACAACTGCCTAAAGAGAACTATGATGCTAATTATAGATCCTCCATAATTCCTCCATGGTCCATCTGCTCATGAGTTATCTTTTCCTGAGGTAGAGCTGCAAGACTAGATGCTGGAGAACCGATGCCCAACAAGGGAAAACACTTTTTTTTTTTAAATCAGAGGGCAGCCACCTTGGTCAGATAGTTCCCTAATGCCTGCTAGAAATAAGATGATCTCAGCAGCAGAAAGGCGGAGCTAAATGAAAGAGGAAGAACAATGTGGCAAGGAGATGGAGCAGTGCAACAGACTCCACCAGAACTAACAAAGGAAAAGAACCATTTGGCACAAATTCAGTGAGGCCAGGCCCTGTCTAGGAGGAGGAAACCCAAATATTGATACCTTCCCTCTAGGATTACTTTTAATTTATCGTGTGTGTGTGTGTGTGTGTGTGTGTGTGTGTGTGTGTGTGTGTGTGTGTGTGTGTGTTGTTTGTACACAGTGGTTTACATGTTGTGTCCCCCATTAGACTGCAAGCTCCTTAAAAACAGTGTTTTTTAACTCTTCTTGGTATGTTTAACACAATACTGAGCATACAGTAGACACTTAATAAATGCCAACTTCTATGGCATTGCCTCTTATAAAAGCCCTATTCAAGGCAATGCTGCAAGTCATGAGGACTGTACAGGTCCCTGGGAGAAATCTGTTCCAACGAAAGGAGAAGACCTCTTGAGTCCCTAGCCATTTCCAACTTCTTTCCTTTTATGGTGGGGACTAGGCACCCATTTCAATTCTCTAAATCTAGAGGGCTCTATAAGTTCCCTAGGGAAGAGTGAGTTTTACCAGAAAGAGAGTTTCTTAATTGCTTATGAGTTCAAATGTGATTCTATTCTGTATTATTCATGCTGTATCAAAACCAGTTTTAAGGCTTGATGCCTTGTTAAGTCTGCGTGCTTATATAGTGCCTTAAAAGTCTAAAAACATGGAGCAGTGAATGGAGTGCTGAGCCTGGGGTCAGGGAAACCTGATTTTAAATCTGGCTACAGATACTTGCTAGCTGTGAGACACTGAGCGAGTCACTTAGGGTCTCTGTCTCAATTTTCTCAACTGTGAAATGGGGACCATAATGACACCTAAGCAAAGTGTCCCTTAGCACAATGTTTGATCCAGAGTAGGTGCTTAATAAATTCTTGTTCCCTTCCTTCTTCCTTGTAAAATGGAGATAATAATAGCACCTCCCATAATTATTGAGAGGATCAAATTAGATAATGTTTGTAAAATGCTTAACACAAATGCCTGGCACAGAGTGAGCACTTGTTTCCTTCCTTCCTCATGGTCACCCTTTAGGAAAGTGCCATATGGTGGTGTTCCCAGGTACCATTGAGGTAAGGAAAGATAAGCCTGGTTTAGGAGGCAAGTGAATTGATCATCACCTCTTCAGGAGTACCAGACACTATCATTAGCTGCTTTCACTAAAATATGGGCAAATGAGAAAGAAATGAAAAACACCCCTTCCTCTCAAAGTATGCCCAAACTCCCCATGTTGGAAAATGGGTTCTAACACAAAGGTTACAGAAGTTGCAACACCAGAGGGAAGAAAAAGGAATGGGGAGAAATAGGGAACTACAAGTAAATGGAGTTACGGTACATGTACATTCAAAACAGCAGCAAACATGTCATTGCAGAGTTCTGACAGGTACTAAATGCCTGAGAAGGGCAAGGAAGCCCTACTCCTTCTATTGTGGCTACTCATGAGTACCCAGGTGTGGGGAAGAGTCAGATGGTAGGTGTCTCCCCGTGGCTGAATTTGGGCTCATAACATTCCAGAACTTCTTCTCCCAAAAGACATTTCAGATATTACTTCAAGATGAGTGAACAAACCAAATCATAAAACCATAGAGAATTCCAAGACGAGAACAAACTTTAAGAGAGCCAGCCCTGCCTTTAGGAAAATAATTGATTAGACCATCTAAGACAAGTGGAAAGACTATCCAACTGGATCAAGTGCCTCACTACTCAGGACCTGGAACTATATTCATGTTACCAGGCTTTGTAACACAAAAGACAGTGTGAGCTGGCAACAGAAACAGAATTAGATGGTAATGAAAGCTCTAAAACATAATTACCAGAAATAGCCACACTTCCAAGGGTGGGCACATAACTATGTTGGTTTGCATGGCCAGGACAGAGCCAAAAGACCTCCCCTGAGCAGAGCATACATTTTTCAAGATGCTCAGAGTAGCAGCAGGGATTCTCAGGATGGATGGGTTTCAAATGCTCTACTTCACTCATAAAAGCTAAATGCCTTGCTGAGAAAGGGGAAGCCTCTAAGATCCACAGTATGTATATTTGGGGCCACTGAAGAGCCACTGCCCTGACTCTGAACTTTCTTCCTGCAACCATTATCCTTCATATATGATGGTGAGATTCCCAAGGCTCTGTCCTGGATCCTATTCTATTCTCACTACACTCTCTCATTTGGTGACTACACCAGTTCCTCTGAGTTTAATTAGCATTTTTATGTACATGATTCCCAAATTTACATATCCAGCCCCCAGCATCTCTCCTGAGCTCAAGCCCTGCATCACTAATTCCTTTTTTGGATATGAAACTGGATGTTCCTTGGACATCTCAAATTCAAGTCCAAAAGAAAACTCATTATCTTTTCCCCCAAATATGTCCCTCTTCCCAACTTGCCTCTTTCTGTCCACTTTTCTAGTTCAGAACCTCAGAGTCATCCTCAACTCCTTGCTATTACTCTTCTCACATATTCAATTAATTTCTGTTTCTCCTTCCATTCCCTTGCTTGCATTTATCTACTCTTCTCTACTCACATAAGCTCTCACCTTAGTTCAGGCTTTCATCACCTCTCCTCTGGACTGCTGAAATAGCTTCCTGATTGAACTCCTTTTTCAAATCTCTCCCTGCTCCAAAACATCCTCCATAGAACTGGCAAAGTGACTTTTCTTAACCATAGATCCAATCATCTCAAAGACTAAACTATGAGATCCTGGACAAATCAGTTAACTTCTGTCTGCCTCAGTTTCTGCAATCACAAAAGGGAAGTGATAGTAACTTCTACCTCATATGGTTGTTATGAGGATCAGGTGAGTGAATATTGGTAAAATCACTTAGCACAGTGCTTGGTACATAATAGGTACTTAATAAAATGCTTGCTCCTTTCCCCTTGTTCCCCCTTTCTTTGTATCCACATAGCTTAGCATTATAATAAGCACTGTGTTAATGGGCATTTAATTAAAATTCAGATCCAGGGAAATCATGAAGAAAAAAAAATGCAAAGGAAGGAAAACTTGCAGTCCCAGATCTCAAACTATATTAGAAAGCAGTGGTGATCAAAACAATTTGGTACTGGCTAAGAGACAGAAAGGAGGATCAGTGGAATAGACTAGGGGTAAATGACCTCAGCAAGACAGTCTATGATAAACCCAACAATCCCAGTTTTGGGGACCAAAACCCACTATTTGATAAAAACTGCTGGGAAAATTGGAAGACAGTGTGGGAGAGATTAGGTTTGGATCAACATCTCACAACCTACACCAAGATAAACTCAGAATGGGTGAATGACCTGAATATAAAGAAGGAAACTATAAGCAGATTAGGTGTACTATACAGAATAACAGAATAGTATACTTGTAAGATCTTTGGGAAAGGGAAGACTTTAAAATCAAGCAAGAGTTAGAAAAAAATCACAAAATGTAAAATCAATAATTTTGATTACATCAAATTAAAAAGGTTTTGTACAAACAAAACTAATGCATCCAAAGTTAGAAGGGAAGCAACAAATTGGGAAATAATCTTCATTACAAAAACCTCTGACAAAGATCTAATTACTCAAATTTATGAAGAACTAAACCAATTGTACAAAAAAATCAAGCCATTCTCCAAATGATAAATGGACAAGGGACATGAATAGGCAATTTTTAGTCAAAGAAATCAAAACTATTAATAAGCACATGAAAAAGTGCTCTAAATCTCTAATAATCAGAGAAATGCATATCAAAACAACTCTGAGGTATCACCTCAGAGCAGATTGGCTAACATGACAATGAAGGAAAGTGATGAATGCTGGAGGGGATGTGGCAAAGTAGGGACATTAATTCATTGCTGGAGAAGTTGAGAATTGATCCAACCATTCTGGAGGGCAATTTGGAACTAGGCCCAAAGGGGGCTAAAAGATTGTTTGCCCTTTGATCCAGCCATAGAACTGCTGGGTTTGTACCCCAAAGAGATAATAAGGAAATATACATGTACAAGAATATCCATAGCTGCGCTCTTTGTGGTGGCCAAAAATTGGAAAATGAGGGGATTCCCTTCAATTGGGGAATGGCTGAACAAATTGTGGTATATGTTGGTGATGGAATACTATTGTGCTCAAAGGAATAATAAAGTGGAGGAATTCCATGGGGACTGGAACAACCTCCAGGAATTGATGCAGAGTGAGAGGAGCAGAACCAGGAAAACATTGTACATAGAGACTGATACACTGTGGTACAATTGAATGTAATGGACTTCTCCATTAGTGGCAATGCAGTGATCCTGAACAACTTGGAGGAATCTACAAGAAAAACCACTATCTACATTCAGAAGAAACACTGTGGGAGTAAAAACACCAAAGAAAAACAATTGCTTGAATACATGGGTCAAGGGGATATGGTTGGGGATGTAGACCCTAAATGAACATCCTAGTGCAAACAACAACATGGAAAGAGGTTCTGATCAAGGACACAAGTAATACCCAATGAAATTGTGCATTGGCTGTGGGAACGGTGGGTGGAGGGGAGAGAGGGAAATAAAGTGAGTATTGTAACCAAAAAAAAGAAAAAGAAAAGAAAAGAAAAACTCAGATCAAATACCACCTTCTATAAGAAGTTTTCTGTAGTGTCCAATTCTTAGTGTTCTCCTCTCCCTAAATACCTTTATGCTTTATTTGTTCTTCATATACTTACATTTTTCCATGTCCTATGTGTCTTTACCAACAGAAAATAAGCACCATGGAAAAAAGGGATTCTGTCTTCGTATCCACTCAAAAAGTGTCTGTCCCATAGAAGGCACATACCAAATGCTAGCAGATAGGTTGATGCTACTGATCCATGGCCAGGCACAGTTAACTCCTCACCTACATTATCAAGCCCTGCAGAGTTCTCTGTTGAAGCTGAAACTATGATAAAAGACTTTATCTTCCTCCCCATCTTTTCCTCCTTTAACCAGCTGTTGGACAAAAAGGGCATAACAACACTCTCCAAGTCAGTCTTTTTTAAAAGCAGCTGAAATTGGGACAGCGAGGTGGCTCAATGAATAGAGAGCTTGGCCTAGAAAGGGAAGTCCTGGGTTCAAATGTGATCTCATATACTTCCTAGCTATGTGATCCTGAGCAAGTTACTTAACCCCAATTGCCTAGTCCTTGCTGCTCTTCTGCCATGGAATCAATATCAACTCTTAAAACAGAAAGTAAAGGTTTTTTAAAAAAAGGAGTTGAAATTATCACAAGCAATAAGGATAATTTAAATACAAACTTCTCACATAGGCAGAGCCATAAGTAGGAAGGAAAAGCATAGACTATATGTCCCAAAGCTCTGGAGTTTGAAGGGCAAAGACATTCCTTCCCCAGACAGGGGAAAAAAGGGTACTTCAAAACTAGATACCAAAAATAGTTAGTTAAAATATGAGTCTACCATGTGGGGGCAGTTAAGAGGCACAGTGGATAAAAAGCCAGGCCTGAAGTCAAGAAGACTCATCCTCCTGAGTTCAAATCTGACCTCAGACACTCACTAGATATGCGACTCTAGAAAAGTCACTTAACACTGTTTACCTCCATTTCTTCATTGGTAAAGTAAAGGGGAGAAGGAAATGGCAAATTATTCCAATATCTTTGCCAAGAAACCCCAAACTGGGTCATGAAGAGTTGAATGTAACTGAATAAGAGAGGCTATCATGTAGCATCTTATCTCTTACCTCAACCCTTCCCTCATATGTATGCACCCCAGGTTACCTGCTTCCTTGCCCGGTCACACATCCCCAAATAGTTTCCTATAGTCTCTCTCAGAGCCTTACCCTCCTGGGAGCTTTCCCCCTTCCAACTCAATGTACCTTTTAAAAGTTATTAGAAAACTTGTCTTATATTGCTTGTCCATCCCAGATAAGTTTTTTGTAAATTTCACCCCAGGTACCAAAATGACTAATTAAGTATCTTCCAACAACAAGAGCAATCCTTGGTATCAAGAAGAGCCACTTGTCCAATCATCTTGTCCAATCCAAACTAACGTTGTTGTTAAACATCTTCCACAGTAGAGCCCCAAACATCTTCTACAGCTTTCTCCCTCTCACAACTATGCTATAAGAATCCTTGATTCTGGTTAAACCAGTCTGCTCACAATCTCCTAAATCATCTTGTATTTTTCATTTTCCCACTATTCTTCACATTGTTCCATATCCCTAAAATTCCATCTCCTTGCCTCTCCCTTTAACCAGATTCTTCCTACCATTCTCCAAAAATAGGGCCAAATCCCACCTCTTCCATAAAGCCTTCCCTAAGCATTCTCATTTCAAGTATTCTCACCCTCCTCTGAAAATGTAAGTAGTTGCTGCCCCAATAATTTATATGGTACTTATTGATGGAATGACATGTAATTTCCATTGTTGCCTTGAACTGTTGTTGAACCTTTTACTAACAAGCTATAAATTCCTTGTGGGCAAAGACCTGGTACTACATATCTTTCTATCTTCACAGTATATAGCAAGCACTTGATAGACGTATGTTGATTTGATTTTCTCATTCCAAATACTTACCCAATGTTCCAAAGTCAGTCTATATCCAGCCTTTCCAGCCAACTACACTGAGCTCCAGCAGTCTTATCACCCTTGTCTGCCAGAAGAAAAATCCATTTTCATGCTATTCCTAATGTGCTGCTGAACTGAAATCTTTTCTCTCTTTCTTTGACTTTATTTGCATCTCCATCTGCCTATTGGCCATCTCAAACTGAATGTTCCATAGTCTTCTTAAATTCATCATCTCCAAAACAGAACTAATTATCTTTCCCCAAAACCCTTCTCTCTTCCAGACTTCTTATTACTGTCAAGAGTACCATCATCCTCCTGGTCAAAGATGGCTAAGCCACTTTGCTGTGACAGCTCAAATTCTGAGTCAAAAAACATTGAGTCTGTGCCAAGAACTATGCTAAATAGTTCAAAGAAATGCATAAGACAGTCTCTGCCCTTACATCCTTTAGTTATGATGAAGTCTAACAGCCTCTGCCCTTACATCATTTAGTTGGGATGAAGTCTTGAAGCTGGGGTGGGGAGACACAAGTGTCATCTTATCCAATCCAAACTCACCTTGCTGTTGAACATCTTCTACAGTGATGTGAGGAACTGAGAACTTTCTGAGTTGAGAATGATGAGTTTCTGGAGATGATGAAGCTCTACCTAGTCATTTCACACCCTCTGTCTCTTCATTTTCTCCTTCTTCCTTCCCTCATCCCTCTCATTATTAAGTTGTCTGATTCCTCTAAACAGATATGATTTCCTGTATTTGTGCTAAAACATCCTCAGCTTTTCTTCCTTGTAGGTTTATGTATATGTATGCCTGAGTCTGGGCAACATTGTATAAAATGCATTATGTGCATGTTAACTGCCTCAGAATGTCTTTAAAGAATATGCTTTTGAATGTAAATATAATGTATTTGATGTTGAGGAAGGGGTGTAGTATTGACACAACCATCTAGAAAGTGTTTTGAAGAAGAAGCCCGGGAGCTGGTGGTAGGTGGTATCAGTTCAATCGTTTCAGTCATGTCCCACTCTGCATCATCTTTTAGGGTTTTCTTGGTAGAGATACTGAAGTGGTTTGTCATTACTTTCTCTAGCTCATTTTATAGAGGAAGAACTGGAGGCAAACAGAGTTAAGTAACTTGCTTAGGGTCACCAGATAGTAAGGCCAGATTTGAACTTATGAAGATGAGGCTTCCAGGGGGAAAGGGGAGCTGGGTTGCTCAGTGGGTTGAGAGCCAGTCCTAGAGATGCGAGGGTCTGATTTCAAATCTGGCCTCAGACACTTCCTTGCTGTGTAACCCTGGGCAAGTCACTTGACCCCCATTGCCTAGCCCTTACCACTCTTCTGCCTTGGAACCAATACATAGTATTGACTCTAAAATGGAAGGTAAGGGTTTAAAAGAAAAAAGATGAGGCTTCCTGACTCCAAACCTGGAGTTCTATATACTTTGCCACCTAACTACTGCATTGTGATGGTGGGTGGGCAATGAAGAAATGGGAAAGGCATCAAGAATAAGGTAGAGGGATTTTTTAGCAGTCAAGTAGAAAAATAAACAAGGGAAAG
Source organism: Monodelphis domestica (assembly GCF_027887165.1). Taxonomy (NCBI): domain Eukaryota; kingdom Metazoa; phylum Chordata; class Mammalia; order Didelphimorphia; family Didelphidae; genus Monodelphis; species Monodelphis domestica. The sequence continues at coordinate 402,375,228 of NC_077229.1, read as the reverse complement.
AGGCCAGGAATAAAGCACAATGGAGAATGCTGGACTTGAATTTGGGAAAGATATGGGTTTTAAAACCATCTCTAATATTAAGTAGCCATATGTACCTAGCCAAGCCAAAACCTCTCTAAGCCCCAGTTTCTTCATTTTAAAAATGGGGACAATAATGCCTAGAATACCTACATCTGACTGGTGTGAAAGGCATGTGAGAACATGTATATGGAGCACTTTTCAAAACTTAAGAGTCTATAGAAATGTCAGCTATTACTGTGAATCTTTCTGCCACCTGCAGCCTAAACTCTCCTCTTTATCAATGTGGCAGCTACATATGTCAGGACCTCCCAATATCTCAGTTCTAATGTGGGCTATTCAGGCAGGGACCCAGATGCCAGCTTAGATAGTTCTACTCAAGTCTAAATAAATACATAAATGTAGAATTAATAAATAAATCTAGTCTGGATAAATATCACATTATTTTCTATATGTTCTCCTTTTCTCAAGAAACTGATGGATACAAATTTGGACTGAAATTAAAATCTCTGAATAATAAAGCCACTGGAAACATGAGAATCAGCTGTTTAATATTCCTAGGGAAGAAATGCTGATGCCAGGGATCATTTACTTGCCACCCCTAGGAGACGAAGTCATGCTGACAACACTAGTTATGTGAAGTCCTCTAAGGATAACATGCCAATCTGCAAATGAATGCCTTAAGACCCACAGAAAAATGATGGAGTTAGAATTTAGGGGGACGAAAGGGAGGGTTAGGACTGTGTACTTTGAAAATAAAATTCCCATTTGCAATTTAAGGTTTTCTTGAACATATATGTTCTCTCTCTCTCTCTCTCTCTCTCTCTCTCTCTCTCTCTCTCTCTCTCTCTCTGTGTCTGTCTCTGTGTCTGTCTCTGTCTCTGTCTCTGTCTCTGTCTCTGTCTCTCTCTCTCTCTGTCTCTCTCTCTCTCTCTCTCTCTCTCTGTCTCTCTCTCTCTCTCTCTCTCTCTCTGTCTCTCTGTCTCTCTCTCTCTCTCTCTCTCTCTCTCTCTCGCTACCCCACCCTCCCTCCCTCTCCCTTTAAGAGAAACCTGGGTCACCAGGAAAAAACACAGTACTATCCTGCTATCCTAATGAGGAGAACCAGATGATCAAGGTAGATAAGGACTGCAAAAAGTGCATGCCCTACCCTTCCATCTTGGCATCTTTTCTCTATATTTTATAGCTTCTCAAAAAAATTCATAGAGGGGCAACTAGGTGGCACAGTGGAGAGTGCCAGGCCCAGAGTCAGGAGGATCTGAGTTTAAATTTGACCTCAGACATTATCTAATTGTGTGACCCTGGGCAAGTCACTTAACCCCATTTGCCTGCTCTTGTCCTTCTGTCTTAGAGTTGTTATTAAGACATAAAGGAAGATCTTTTTTGAAAATTAGTTCACATTAATGAACTGAAAAGAAGGAAATCAAAATGGTTACACAGCCCATAATGGACTGGGAATCAGTCAGATGGGTTATGAATATTTCTTCCTACACATTTAGTTATTAATCCACGCATGTGAATTGACTTTTTACCTTTTATTTCTTCGTTGTGTGAATTGGTTAAAAACCTACCCCATCTCCTAACTGTCTTCATGCCACATTTCAAAAGCAGTCAACATCAGTGTCCAATATATACAACATACTAGTGTATTTGTCTTTTTATTAGTTTTAAGAGCTTCTATGCACCTGTGCCCTGACTGTATGTTGAGCCCTGGTGATTCATATCGTAAAAGGGAGTACTGCTCCTGAAAGACAATTTAAACTCAATAACATTCCCCTTGAAACTTTCTAATTCTAACATAATCTCTTTCCTTGTGGAGAAAATTGAAACTTGGGAGAGAGGGATGTGTGGAAGGATGGAAGCCTTGTCTTTATCTACTTCTTGCTATTTCCTAGATTCTTTCCTTGAAAAGAGCTTTAATTATCCAAGGAAACTTTGCAAAATAGTGCAATCTTTTTCAAATTTATTTACTTGTTACTTTTAAATTCCCAGGTATCTCCCTCCTTCCTTCCCATCCCCATACTAGAGAAGGCATCATTGGACAAAAAGAAAGATATATATAAAACTATGTCTTCCTTGTTTCTATTTATCAGTTCTTTGTCTGAAAGTGGATATATACAAGGAAATCTAAACAATATTTTTGTTGCTGTATAAAATGCTCTCTTGCTTCTACTCATTTCAGTCTTCATAATTGCATGTAGTTCTCTTCATATTTTTTTAATTAGCCTGCTCATCATTTCTCATGGTATAGTAGCATTCCATCACACTCATATAACACAACTTGTTTAGCCATTCCCTAATTGATGGGCATCCTTCACTTGCAAAAGGGAGCAATTCGAGTGGTTTAGGCTTTATAGAGCTATGTGCATTAGTTTAATGGCATTAGAATGTTTTATGTGAGCAGGAAAAGCCCATCGATGAATATATTTTATAACTTCTGCAGTGGCTCAATAAAAAATTAGGTAAGAGACCTGAAGATAATAGAGTACTCAGAAATACAAACAAAACCTGCCTCTTGGGAGACACTGGCCACCTCCTTTCACTTTCCTATCTCTAGCTAACCTAGGACAACCTTTTCCAGGTTATCATGAATAGCAGGAGAAAACAAAGCAAACTAACTACTTGCCTCCTACTGAAGTCCTTCTTTCCTGGCTAATAATGGCATAAAGGTGACATGAGGTTCTTGAAGGCTATGCTATTGAGGTCAAATGTTTGGCTCTCTGCCAAAGTGGAAAGACTTTGAGTATGAGCCAATTGACATACTATATGCCTGTTGTCTAAAGAATAGGTTAATAAAGCTCAGAGGCTCAGCATCAAATTGGCTAAGAAGTAATAAATTTTTCAGCCACCACAACTCATGAATTTATTAGTGGGGACAGTTTATAGCACAGTGGATATAGAGCCAGACCTGGAATGAGGAGGATGTGAGTTCAAATTTGGCCTCAGTTTTTCCTAGCTATGTCACTCTGGGCAACTCATTTAATCCCTTTTTTGCTCTTCTTCCTTGAAACCAATACTTAGTTTTGATTCTACGTCAGAATTTTTAAAAGTTTATTAATGAATACAGAGAACTTCCCTCAGAGTCAGGAAGACCTTGCTTTAAGGCTGCCTCTGAGCCTAAGCAAGTTTCTTCACATCTTACTGCCCCAGTCCAGTCTTTAGGACTAAAAAAAAAAATGGACTTGTCTTCAATGGTAAGAGAAACTTCCTCGTCAGGAACTCCATAGACTAACGGTCATCAAATATTTTTGACTGCACACTCCATCAGTAAAAAATCGCTTTTACATATCCCTGTGTACATGTAATGGTTCAGAGAATCAAATGCTCCCAAAATGTCAAGGAGAGAACTGAGAAAAGACCACTCAATTTGGCAATCAAGATCATTGGTAACTTTAAAGAAAGCAGCTTCAGTTGAGTGAGGAGTCAAGAAAAAGGAAGTCATAACAAACTTGGAAAACCCAAAGGATAGTGACACTCATGAAAGAAATAGAGAAGTAAGGAAGAGAAATGAATTTGAGGGAAAACCCTTATTCATGCCTGCTTATCCTTTGCTATTAATTCTTTACCTCTCCTCCAAATCAAACAGTGGGGAGGACACTGTGGGACTTGCTCACTTGCCATTGCCCCTAGGTACAGAGCCCAGTGCAATGGTGAGCCAAGGTACAGTGTCTGGGGATGTTAGAGGATGACAGTAGGGTAGAAATGGGGCCCCCACAGTTGTTTCAAATGCATGGGCCAGGTTAGGTTTTATCTTCCAAACCATGAGGGGCCCATGCCCAGTGAAGCCATGCAAAGCCAATTGAAAAAGAAGTTTGAATGTAAACATTTTGAAGGGAATGATAGAGTTGTATGTGACAAGCCCACAGTGGTCATGAGGCGGAAGATGATGAGGGATGCAACCCATCTTCCCACATTCTAATTAGTTGATCATCTACTCTTTGGAGTCAAGCCATAACCCCTTTGGCTTAATGCCACATTCCTCATTGTAGTGACCACTGCCCAAGATTAATGTAATCAGAAGACTGGTTTAAAAACAAATAGTATCGTGCCAGAAAATACACTACTTGCTGAGGAGAGGGAAAGACCTGTGATTTAAGTGGAAAAAGAATTTCCTGGTGAGGAAACTCACTCTACCAATAAAGGTTGGTACTACCTCTACAACTTATCGTCTTAGAGAGTTGCGTAGAGTGTTGAGAGGTTAAGTGGCAATAAGTGCCTTGCCTCTGGTCACACATCGGGTAGGTCAGGGACAGAATTTGAACCTGAGTCTTTGGGGCTCTAAGGCCGACTCTGTATCCATTATGCCCATACTACCCCTCATGCTGGGGATACAAAGATTTAAAAAAATATATTAAATAGTTCCTGCCCTCTAGAAGCTTACATTATGGGGGAGGGGAAGATTATAATTGTAAATATGTAGATAAAAATGCAGATTATATGAGAAATAGTAACAATTGGAGTGACTAAAAAGACTTTATATAGGAGGTGGCTGTGAGTGGAGTCAAAAGAAAAGAGGATTCCAAGAAGCAGCAGCAGAAGGGAAAGCATTCCAGGTCTGGGGGATGCCTGTCCAAACCACGTAAGTTTATAAAGAAATTGAGATCTACCATGGTGGAGAGGTGCTGACACAATTGCAGATCTTTTAATTATTAAGTAAATTAACTAACTGCTCATGGTTTTCCCTTTCTGGGTTGCAATTAAACAGCAGGTCAAGCAACTCCTTGGAGAAAAAGTAGGTACCTAGAAAGCCACATCCACAAATGCCAAGCAATGGAACAAGCACCAATTAAAGGAGATGGAAGCAATCGTCTTAAAAAAAATTTCTCTGACTGAACATGACAGAAGAGATACAAGTCAACTGGCACCAAGTAGGTGCTATCAATGCTTATTCTTTCCTTCCTTCTCCTAACATAAATTGGCAGCACATTACCAAATGAAGTCCTGTAGAGGCACTGGCAAATAATTAATCAAATATATACTGTGTCACACAAACTTCAACTCAGTCTTCTTTAGAAGCTCAAACTCAGTCTCTTGGCAGAGTCTTTAATAACACAAAGAACATTTTAAAAATTCTGTAGAAGGCAACTAGGTGGCTCAATGGAACCAAGAGCCAGGTCTAGAGATTGGAGGTCCTGGATTCAAATCTAACTTGACACTGTCTACCTGTGTGACCCTGGGCAAGTCACTTAACCCCCACTGCCTAGCCCTTACCACTCCTCTGCCTTAGAACCAATACACAGAGTTGATTCTAAGAGAGAAGGTAAGGGCTTTTTTTTTTTCATTACTGTATTTAAGAAAGGTAGGAATATATTCTCTCAACCCTCCTTGATTGATGCCCTTCCCAAGCTGAAGTAAATTTCCCCCCCCACCCCACTATATATACATGACCTCTCACCAATTTCATGGATACTAATGAGTATAAACTTTGACATTGCCATGCTGACTAGGCAGCAGGATGCGGATCTGCAATTTCATCAGCATGGTGAACACCATTTTCACAATGATGATAAAGATTGGCAAAGAACCCACAATTTACAATATTAGAGAGTTGCCAGGGAGCCACAAGTGAGGTAAAATGACTTTTATGTAGTCACCCAGCTAATGTGGCAGATGAAAGATTTGAGCCCATATCCAACCCTCCCTCCATCATTCCAAGGAGCCTTATGATCAGGCTCAGATTGTTCTGAATATACTCTACAAAGGTACATTGACAACAGGGGGGGGGAGAAACAAATGGCTCTGGATATAAGAACACTATTAAAGAAGGAATATTATTAGTTCTGCAGGAGCCAAAGCATAGAAAAAAGACAAGGCTGAGGAAGGCCAAATGAAGACCAAAAGATGATTGTAATGAGAAAATATCATCCAGATATCACAGGGAGCCTGGAAAGGGATTCTTGGCAGATAACTAGCTGCTCTTGGGTGTCTGTTCAGAGTTAAGTAAATCAAACAATCTCGGGAAAACTAATTTTAAGCCAATATCATAAAAATATCAAAACTCCTCAAATTAACTCATAAAATTAATGTTATTCCAATCAAACTATCAAAGGGCTATTCCATGGAATTAAGAAAAAATAATCAATTTTTTAAACTATCTACTTTATGTACCATTAATTCCTATCTACATGTAGTCTGTAGAGCTTAGTATAATTAAATAAAAGATGAGGCCAAAAGAAACCCACAGGAATTCTGGATTAAATCACAAAAAAAAATCTTAACCCATGTTTTGTTTTGGGAACCTAAAATATCATTGTAGCTCCAGTCATTGCCTCATTTTCTCCTCTAATTTCAACCAAAAAGTATCTTCCATTTTCAAAGTTTAGCCCTCAGTCTATGTTCCCAATCTTGTCCCCTCTAGCCTCCTCATAGACTCAAATCACAAAATTAGCCTCTCATCCAAGAATCTTCAGCCTCTCCTCCACTAGTTCCTTCATATATGCCTACAATGGTTCTGTTTTGTCCTGTCTTAAAAACTTTAAAACACTATTGACTTTGCTGTGCCCTCTAGCTACTGCGCTATTTATCTCCTTACTTTCTCTGCTATATGTCCAAAATAATTTATACCCACTGCCTATATTTCTTGACTACTCACTCACTGTTTAGCCCCCTTTAATCTGACTTCCTTTTCTGCTTCATGAAAAAGGCAACAATTAATGCCTAATTGGCAAATTCAAAAATCCATTCTCCGTATATTCTCCTTGACCTTTCCATATCATTTGAAGTGGTTGACCAGCCTCTCCTCCCTGAAACTCTTTCCTCACTTGGTTTTGGTGAGATCATAGGACCCTGGTTCTACAACTTGCCAACAACTCTAAATATTGATGTACCCTATTAAAATCAGTGTTCTACTCTCTGCTACTTCTTTCTTTATGCTTTGCTTTCTTAGAAATATCATTTGTTCTCAAAGTTTCAACTATCACCCATATGAAGATGAAGCCAAAATCTCCCCTAGAAGTCACTCCTATATTTCCTCTGGATATTATCTTATCAAAATTATTGTGCTAAAAGTCAAATCTATCATATTTATTGTCAATCCAGTCCCCACCCAAATTTGGTCTATTTTATAAATGAACCATTCAGCTACCCAAACCTCCAATCTTTAAAATTATCCCTCTCCTTCAACATAAAATTGCCACGTTCATTGTTATCTATCTCATACATCTCTTCCTTTCCAACTTCATTGTCACCAAACCAGCCTAAGACCTCATCTTACCATGTCTGAACTGGCTTTTTCCCAACTTGTGCTTTGCTGAGCCCTCATGTTCTACTCAAAGAGAATAAGGATTATGTAAGAAAAATGTCAATGCTACTGATGTTTTCCCCTCTATTTAGATAAGAAATTATAAACATATCCAAAATACTCTCATGGAGCAATCTTTCAGCATGAAAATAGATTGGTTTTCTTTGTGTTGATCTGGACCTGTATCTTTCTGGGCCAAGGGTATTCTGTGCCCTGAGACTTCCTGAATTAACATTAATGGGCTCCAGTGATATTTTCAAGCTCCAAAGTCTCGTGAACAAATTTGGAAAGTAGTCACCTGGACTATGGTAAAAAGTCTCCTAACTGATGTCCATGCTTTTAGTCTTTCCATCTCAAACCCTTCTACATACTACTACCAGGTTCATGTTCCTAAAATACCCCCTCCATATATACTACACCCAACTAAAAAAATCTCTAATATCTCCCTACTGGCTATAGTATAAGGTTCCCATTCCTTTGGGAGTCTAGTCCCTCCCTCTACAATTTTGTCTGCAACCTCACAATATTGTATTTATTTGATTCAATCCAATCAATCAGCTTCTTTCTAGAATATTTAGTATTCCCTTTGCACCTTCACTCTTACTATTCTCCTCATCTGGAGTTTATTATTCTCTCCTCTATCCTTATTTAAATCATCCTCTGTCTTCCCTGACTTGCCAGCTTTTAATGATTATCTCCTCCTCTAAACTTGTGTGGCATTTATCTGTACCAAGACTCATTTGGCACCTCATATATATTCCCTTCCATGACTCTCAACAAAACAAAAATACTAATCATGCAGAGCAAAAGGAATCATAGTGGAACAAGGGGACAAATGAAGTTTTATTGTTAATATTTTATTGAAATTTAAAATACAATCTTTGTAATAAACTGTGAATAATTTGGAGCTTATGGTTTAATGTATAATCATTTACATTCTGTTTATTTAAAAGTTTATTTTTCTTAATGGCCATTAAATTTAGCATAAATTATGAAAAACTTTGGCTATGTGAAATCTGACTTCCTGGACACCTCATCCTCCCAGTATTATGCCAAACCTAGAATTAGCAAGAAAAAAATCCCTTTGGTGGCAAAATTACCATATCTGAAAATCTAGCAAAAAATAAACATAAGCAGAAAGAGAGGAAGGTTATGAATTCAAAACACTGTGAATAGTTGGTTTGCCAAAGGAAAAGGACACTGACTGGTAATAAATGTCTATGAAACCCCAGCTTACTCACATTAAAGTTGAGTGCCAGAGACAGAAGAAGCTCAAATTAATAAAAACAGGGGAAACCACCATGTGGGCTCTGTCCTTTCAATAAAAACTACAGGCATCAGTCAGGATAAGATTCAAACCAGGATAATTCAGCAGATGAGGTGAAGGCAGGGAAAGGAGGTGCTTCGCTCTACAGACTTAAAACATTGCCCCTGTACTTCTGTGCTCTTAAAGAGGACCCAAAGTCATCAGTTTCCTCATCTGTAAAGTAAGGATAAGAACATTTATATTACAATCCTCGAAGGATTGTTATTAGGAGAGAGCTTTGTGGATCTTAAAGCTGCATACAAACTTATTATGCTCAAGAAAAGCTCAAATTCTGTTCAGCCCAGTACGCTTAAAAAAGCAAAGAAATATATAGTTCATTTTAGAACGCTATCCAAGAGGAGCAGATTGGTAGCACATTGGGACACAGGTTCGGGTCTGGAGTCTAGAGAACCTGGGTACAAATCTGATTTCAGACACTTCCTACCTGTGTGACCCTGGGCAAGTCTCTTAACCCCAAATGCCTGGCCCTTGCCATTCTTCTACCTTAGCATCGCTAACACAGAAGGTAAGGGTTTAAAACTAAAAAGAAAGAAAGATATTGGGGGGTGGAGGGGAAACAAGTGTTAGCATTTTAAAAGTTAGTAAACAATGATTTGGATAAGCTTCCCAAAGGGTTCCAGATAGGTTAATTTCCAGTCCATTCATTCATTTATTCAACAAGTAGTTTTTCAGCACCTACCATGTACCAGGCACTGTGCTAGGTGCCAAGGATGCCAAAACAAACAGAACAATCAAAAAGAAACTGTCCCAGCCTTGCCTTCTAAGAGCTTATATTTAGCTATTTTTATGTGTATAGATTACTTAACAATTGGTTTGCAAATGGCCTCAAGGGCTGGCACTGTTTTAAAAGCCTCTTTGTATCCAAAGTGCATGGCACAATTCCACACCGAAAGAATGCATTTAATTTATTTTTTGTATTTTATAATGATAATGATGATGATTTTAAATGGGTTATAATTTAGAGGGGCTTTTTAATATATGGCATTACTTTTAAAAGGCCTCAGTTTCATAGAATGTTTTTTTTCTCACCACCTTACAACATGAAACATTTCTTTAACTTCATATGGATAATCATGGATATAATGTATCCCTACTAGATCAATATAATGTAATGCTTGGAATTCTAGCAATAAAAGAGACTTTGATTCTCTTGACATATATAAGGACTCCAATTCTGCTGAAAGTAGACCATCTGATCAGTTATTGAGTGCTTTGAGGATAATTTATTATCTCAAAGGGTAGTGAAAACAAAGAGAACTTTGCTAATCTAGAATAACAAAAAAATTGTTTGTTGAACTGGAAGTGATTGGAACTTCAGGAGAAAATGGATTAGGTTGTTTTAGATGCGTAAAAAATGAAGAAATAGACATGGGAGAATTCATTACAAATTCATCTAGATTTCAAGAAACCAAATTTTTTTAAAAGTTCAAAGGAAATAAAGATATGATTTTGTAGTCAGAGACACTAAAAGACAAGACAGGCCAAGAGACATGGTAGGTTCTCAAATAGATATTACAATTGTATAATTGCAACTAAAAATATCTAACATTTATTAGTGCTTTAAGGTTTGCAAAGTGCTTTACACTTAGTATGTATCTCACTTATTCCTCACAACAATCATATGAGATAAGTGGAGATATTATCTCCATTTTGTAGATGAGGAAACTGAGGATGACTTGCCCCAGAGTCTAAAGCAGGAATTGAATTCTAGTCTACTTGATTCCAAATTCAAATCTTTAACCACTGTGACATCTAGCAACCTCTAATAGAATTTCATGATAATATTTTATCATACTAAAAATAATATTCCAATGAAGATGAAGGGAAGGAAATCAATGTGGCAGGAAAGGGTCTGGTCAGCTTGTTCTTTAAAAGATAGAGCAATTGAGTGAGCAAACAAACTAGCACTGGACTTGGAATCAGGAAGATTTTAGATCCAGTCTCTGGTACTTACTGGCTGTGTGACCCTGGGCAAGTCATTTAACCTTATTTGCCTCAGTTCCTTATATGTAAAATGAGCTAGCGAAGGTAATGGCAAATCATTCCAGTATCTATGCCAAGAAAACTATAGATAGGGTCACAAAGAGTCAGACAAAACTGAAATAACTATCATCAGACTCATTTCTTCCAGCGTCATTAAAGTCCAGTGGTAATGTAAATTCATATATATGTATATATATGCATCATATATAAAATTGATGCCTTTTATCCTTTTAATTTAGGAGAGAAAGAATAGGCATATTCTTAAAAGCTTGAAAGGTATCCAGTTTTGTACTGAGGAGATGAGATTTCCAAATTATTATTTCCTCTAAACCTTCTATTATCTATTAAACTGTGATTAATCCTATGAATAAATAACCATTTCAAATTTAAATTGGCTCAGATCTGATGAGGAGAAAAGAGAAAGAATATTAGAGGGTTTAGCAGACACTGTCACATTTGAATGGAGGATGCTAAAAGACTGGGCAAACATTAGCCTTGAGGGATTCAAAGGAAATGAGGTATCAAAACAGATAGCAAGATGGCCAAGGTTTTATAGTAAGAGGGTCCAACTACAAACAACATTTCTGAAACAGGAATTGTATCTTGCAAGGTGACATCTTTTCCAGCTTGCCATGTTGGCAAATATTTTCTTTTTCTGAATATTTTATTGATGTTTTTGTACAAAAATATTAGTCCCAATAATGCCAAACTACAAGAGAATCTCAATGAAAAGAATTAAGTAAAATCAACTCAGCTACCTCACTGACTTGTTCTTTGTCCTCCATTTTTGAAGAGAGCCAATGTCATCATTATTTATGAATGATGACTTGCATGTGATTTGGATTTAAATGAGACTGAGTTGCACGAAGTCATCAGACTCACTTCTTCCAGAGTCATTGAAGTCCAATGGTAAGACAAAGGCCAGGATAACTGGCACTGGCCCTAGATATAGTGGATGACCTTGGCATCTTCAATGTCTAATCAAGCTCTAAGCCCTCCAGAGCACCTGCTTCAGCTGCCTTCACAGCCTGTGGAATAAAATATTCTCATTTACCCATTCTGCTGGAGGAAGTCTTCACATGCTGGGGGAGTGGGGGAGTTCCCCTAATTCATCCATGGGTTTGAGGCCTATTGGTTACCCTCAACCTAGTCCATCTGCCCATACAATTTTACCATGTTGTTGCCACTCTGCATGCTACAGGTAAGGAGTTGGGTAAAAGGTGGACATCAAAAATGGATGAGGATTCATACTGAAAAGGGCTCAGCAAGCCCTCACATGAGAGGTGCTAGACTTCCCTGAACACCCAATACATTCCTCACCAACTAATAACACATGCAATATCCCCCACCTGTAGTCCACCACCTTTCCCAAAAAGAGTTAACTGGAGAAATGTATTTCATCAAAGATATTCTTGAACCAAGATTGATCATTGTATTTTAGCTGATTTCTGGTATCTTCTATTGTTGTTTTCATTTATTCTACTGTAGTAATTGTGTATATTGGCCTCTTAGTTTTATTTTCGTTACTCAGCATTAGCTGAAGATAGAAGAGACTCTCTAATTTTTGTATTTATATCTCAACGAGTGACACAGTGAATATTACACATTAAGAGTTTAATAAATCTCAGAAAATTATATTCTTTACTGAATGAAAGAAGATAGATGAGTGGGAAATGTTTATTTTCTCAGTGCTACAAATGTAGACATTTCCACTCTCCTGGAATTATTATGATTCTTGTTCATAAATGCTATGAGCATTAGCCACAATATTTATGATCATTAATAATCTGATATTACTAATAATCAAATAATTATAGGGAATATTTCACTTTCAATGTTCTTTAATGTGCTTATTTCATTCAATCTGAATTATGTAGGCAAGCAAAATATTAGCCTAACTTACCACAATCCTAGCTTAGCTTACATTAGTAGTGCCATAGAATCTGGTTCCTTACTTGTAGTTCTGGGCAACAGTACAATAAAACATCAGCCTTGGGGCTTCCCCAAGCCCTGGCAATCCCAAATGCAAAGAATTCTTTAGTCATGGGATCCCTGTCCCCTCCCATCTAGAGATGCCAGATGACACTTAAGCAGGGCCCTGGAATGTTATACAACCTTCCTGGGTTTGGCCCAGTCTAGAATCAATGTATGTACCATTCTTTTCTTTGAAGTACTGAAACATTAAACTAATCACCCATCATCCTTTATAAGGATAAAGAAAACTGACTGACTGGCTAACCAGTATGGAAAAACACTCTCCAGAGGTAAGTGCGTTTCAGGGGTCAGTGATTCAGCACTGAATAGGGTATATTAGTAATATATACTGACACACAGAGAAGTTGTAAAGTTAATATAGTCATGGAAAACATTTAAGTCTTTCTACATGGAAAGTTAGATAACTTGTATTTTCAAATATTTTTATTAGAATTCCACTACCTCTAAACCACTGTTGAGGAGTGATTTTTTTTTTTGTCAAGAGCTCTGATCTGTGGAGGAAAAAAACTGCTGAAGAGCCACACAAGTAAATAAACAACTTAATTTAATCAAGGCCAATACAAACACTGGGTTATTGGGCTTTTTTCCCTGCTGATCTAGGAAGAGATGAGCATATATAATATTAAATTTTTCTACTTTTTACATTAAGTGGTGACAAAACTTTAAACATTCTACAGTGATCAAGAAATATTTGTTGGATTTGTTTCATTTTGAATTTATTCAAGAAATACATGCTGTGAACCTTGTAGAGAGATAACACGGGTGTATATGAGAAACATAAAGATATTTTCCCTGACTAACTAGTGTGGCATTTAAAATAGTTAATGCCATAAACTGTAATAATTAAAATAGTTGTCTGCCATAAACTGTGGCAGTTAAAAGAGTGGGAGTGGTTGAAGATATAAATTGTAGTAGATATAAGAGTGGGTGAGTAAATTTGACCGCAAAAAATATGTTTCACTACAGTGTCTTGGTTTTTAAATCAAATATAAGGTGGTCGCCAGGGAATATATTCCCAAATTATGAATATGCCCAAGTCAACTGGGTTTTATAGAGAATTTAATTAATAGTACAATGAGGAATTAAAGAAAAGGAGAAGGAGAGAGAAAAGGAATTAATGAGAAAAGAATAGGTCGGCCCAGGGCAGGCCTGGCCAACCCAGGCCTAAGCCTTAAGAGAGAAACCAGTCAGTTATCACTCACCACAAGATTTGTCTTAAGCAAGGATGTCTAGGGAACAGAGTCTCCCCAGAGGGAGTTCCAGCCAGAGTCAGCCTCCCAAGGGACTTCTTCTCAAGAGATCTTCAAAGGGCCTCCTCCAAAAGGATCTATCTCCAAGGGATCTATCTCCAAGGCTCTCTTGCTCAAGAGATTCCTTTTCTTATATAGGGTTTTTTTCCTATGTCACCTCCCCTAAGTTCTTCCATCTACCAATCACTGTAGATGTTTTCTAAAAGACAGCCCATCTGAATTCCAGCTAAGTAGACTAATCCCCTCAGTAAGTATGAACCAGAGAAAACACAGCTGAGTCGACTAATCCCATCAAGAGAAAACCTGCCCGACCTTTATAGGTACCTAGCATTCCATTGTATGAATTCTAAAAACAGGCATGGCTCAAAGAACTCCCTGCCTCATCATAAGCATGGGTCCAAGTACTTTCATTGTTTAGCAAGGAGTTTTCTCCCCTAAAGCAGTCTTAAGTACGGGTGGAGTAGAGGTCCTCCCATTTCTGATCCTGGCCAGTTCTCACATCAAAATGGGGAATGTTTCCAGTAGGGAATTTGTTCCAATGGAGGATTCCTCAATGTGGAAATTTTTAACATTCACAAGTCTGAGAAATTTCAAGATTTACACTAAAGAAGACAGATACACAAACAAAACTTACATACATAGGGGGAAATCTACACATGTGAAATAATCAATTAGTGCATTAGAGAACCAAAAGGAGCCATATGACCTCTCACAAGCCAACTCTCTCCTTTCCTATTACTCCATTCCAATGGCTTCATAGCTGGCTTCTAACATGTTTTCATAAACAAACTTTCAGGTTTCAAGTCTTTTCCCATTACAAGAGAGTGCTGCAGAATTTAGAGCAGAAGGACTTTCATGGGGATTATTCTGGCCAGTGAAGGCCAATCAGAGAAGAAAGCCTTATGAAGAGAGGCTAGGCAATACGTAAGGGAAGGAATGTACTCCAGACTGCCTCCTCAATGTTACATAAGAAGTTTGTGGTTGTAGAGAACTCTGGTCCCCCTGACAACTTACTACATATTCTCAAATTTATAGAAAACTAAGTCAAATTTATAAGAATACAAGCCATTCCCCAACTGACAAATGGTCAAAGGATATGAACAAGCAATTTTCAGATATAGAAATCAAAGCCATCACTAATCATATTTTTAAAATGTTCTAAATCACTCAATTCGAGAAATGCAAATTATAAAATTGCCTGTTTGAAATCAAGCCAAAGACCGGACCCTACCTGTAGCTTAATGACCACCTTGACCCTTGACATATGTTCTAATATTTACTCAGCACCTCTCAATTCTATTAAACTCAACAAACACTTATTGGGCATCTACTATTATTACACTTCTAAAAAAAAATAGTCATAATGATAGCACCAATGCATAACAACCTGTCTTCATGACTACTCCTTAAAAATCAATTTGACTTGGAATGCATTTTTCTACCCTTCAATGAGTGCAAATCATTAGAAATCCCAAAGACCAATTAGGAAAGTATCATGAATAAATCAAATAGCAAGCAGTTCCAGAAAGTAATGTTTCTAAGTAGCCAAAGTTCCATTAGGAATACTTGTCAAAGAAATGGAAAAAACTCAAGTACTGTAGTAAAAATATTTGTTTGTCTTTTTGTTTCAAATGTCTGTCAGGACACAATATAGACCTAAAATTGAAAGGTACACAGAGAGGGTAAAAATATCTCTTTAAACACCCTGAGAAATTTAGAGATGAATATGTTAATCCATTTTCTGGAGGAATTTTTTGTTTGTTTTTTTTTTTAAACCCTTACCTTCTGTCTAAGAATCAATGCTGACTATTGGTCCCCAAACTGAAGAGCAATAAATGCTAGGCACTGAGGGGTAAATAACTTGCCCTGAATCACATAGCTAGGAAGTGTCTGAGGCCACATTTGAACACACAACCTCCAGACTTTTCACTGAGCCACCTAGCTGCTTCCCCTGTTTCTTATTTTTTAAACTTGGATTCATTAATAAAAAGCTTGAAGCTTTTCTGGTCAGTCTCTGTTGAATATTTCATAATTGCTCAGCTGAATAGAATTCCCACCATAGGCACAAGAGTAGAAGGCCCCAAGTTTGATCTTTGGATATACTCACAGGTCTAAAAGACCTAATCTGAAACTATGGGGACAATGTATTGTTCTAATATTCTAATATTGGGGTGGAAGCAGTCAGTAGGAAAGTACTCATAGTAGAAGACATAGTTATATTCAAGGAAAATATTGGATAGGGTCTAAATAAAAGCTGAGGGAAAGGAGGGCCTAGAGAAAGGATGGGAAAATAAATCCAAGAATGTATTCAACTTCCCTGAGCTCCTCTCACAGCTCTTACAGCCTAGTTCCCTTCAAGGTTCAATTCAAGTGCAATTTCCTATAGGACCTTTCATGATTCCTCCTCCTTCACCCCCACTGTTGGTGGTCCTCTCCTCAAAACTGTGTTGCATAAGTTTTATATTTACTAAATATATATTTGTTGTTTCCCCTATGAAATGTAAACTACATTTGTCTCTTTGTATCCCCAAGATCTGGTACAATGCCTGACAAAAAAGCATATAGGCTTAATAAATGTTTGCTTAATGAAGTTGGGCACAGTAGGGTCCAACTGTTATCCATATTGTCAGGGATAGTGAGGCTGGTGGAATTATAAGCTCAGTAAGGTTAACTCATGTCTGCACTAAAGCCAACAACAATATGGTAGAGGGCACAGGACAGGGGGGTTGACCTATCAGGTTGACCACAGAGAACTTAAGTGGCCCAAGTCAGAAGTGGAATTGGTCCTGTGTCAATTAGTGGTGGAATCATGCAGTGAATGATCACTATACTTCAAGCACGGGCATGATAGGAAGATCTATTCTCTGTGTTTCAATAGGATAGACAGGTAGATAGACAAGACAGATAGACAGACAGAAAGAGAGAGAGAGAGAGAGAGAGAGAGAGAGAGAGAGAGAGAGAGAGAGAGAGAGAGAGATGAGATAGGATGGACAGATGGAGAGTTAGAGAGATGAAAAAAGAGATATAGCTAGGATAAAGAGATTTGATAGATAAAGATCATAGAATAACAAATAGAGACAGAGATCTAAAGAAAAAGGATAAAGATGGAACAGTAGAGAATAGAAAACTAACAGAAATAAAGGGATAAAGAGAGACATATAGATAACTGAATGAAAAGCAAATACAAATAGAGATAAAATAGAGGTGATAGATATAAATGATAGATGACAGAAAAACAAACATATAGAGATAGACAAGAGGGCAGAAACATAAATAGATAGATAGATAGATGGATAGATAGATAGATAGATAGATAGATAGATAGATAGATAGATAGATAGACGGACAGACAGACAGACGGACAGACAGACAGACAGATAGATAGACTGACAGACATAGATGCATATTTAATGAATGTTTGAATGAAAGTTGATTTCTACTCTCTCAAAGCTTAGTGCTTTGAAGATACCCAAAAAATCCCACCCTCAAGGAATTGAGAGAGAGACAGAGACAGACAGAGACAGAGAGATAGAGAGGCAGAGAGAGAGAGGCCACTCAACTTTGATTCTTCAAGCATCTCCATGTTTGAATAGGTGCTATCATACAAAATTAGTAGACTGAAAATTATGAAAGAAAAAAATCTTATAATCTTGATTATATTGAAATCTCTATTTCACTTTACATAATTCAAAGAAAGAAGCTATCAAGCAGAACTTGATTCTTTTGGTATACCTTAGAGTGACTATTATCTTTTTATGAGAGGTAAGCCATTGATTTATACTTTCATTACCAAAGTACCTTCCAATCACCCAACAATTAAAGAATTAGGCCACTAATACAAAATATAGGTAGAAGCTCATTAGGCTAGTGAAACCCAGAATAAGCTAGAGAGATTCCATTCTAGTTGTTATGGTGTGAGGGGAAAAGAAAACTTGAAAGTTATTCTTACCTCACTATAGAGCAACAATTAGCTAAAGAGATATAAAAGAATGAGGTTGAGAAAAGGGAGCTGGGTATGTATTCAGAAGACCCAAATTCAAAAGCTGTCATCCATTTTTCACTTTATTTCCTTCATGAGTTTTTTTTAATTATAGGTGTGATATGTGTCTTCTTTCACACATGAGGAATATAGAAAAGTGCATTGCATGACAACACTGATATAACCTATTTACTCCCTGGGGAAAGGACAAGAGGGAGGAAGAAAATCTGAATTACAAAATCTCAGACAATGATTCTCAAAAAATGTTTCTACATGTAACTGAAAAAAAAAGACTAAAATAAATTAAATCTGGCATAACTACTTACTTATCCATATGACCTTATTCAAGTCTTTTAAGTCAGTCAGTCAATAAACTTTAAATACCAAAAATGTGCTAAATGCTAGGATCAGAAAGTGCTAGAATCACTTTCCTCATCTGTAAAATCAGAGAGTTCAAGGATCTTGTCCTTTCTGTTTCCACAGTTTCTCTCCTATACATCCTCTTGTCTCTGCTGACACAGCCACCATCCTAGTCGGGATCTTCTCAACTCTAGCCTAGACTACTGCAACAGATCTCCTACTTGATCCCTGTCTCAAGTTTCTCCCCAACTCTAATCTCTATTCCACATAGCCATCAAAATGGTTTCCTAAAACCCAGGTCTTACCATGCCATACCACCACCACCGCATCTTCCCACCAGTACCCTACACCCAGGGAATTCCAGTGATTTGCCATTGCTTCAAGTATCCAATTTAACATCCTCTGGTTGGCATTTAAAGCTTTTTACAACCTCTAGGTTGACCCTTTCTGTATTTCCAGGCTTCTGACACATAATCTTCCTCCAGATAATCTATAGTTCAGCCATATTGCCCTAGCTCACACATAATGCTACATATGCTCCTTGAGGGCAGGGACTGTCTTTAATTTTTTGGGATCTCAAGCATATTATGGCATATAGTAAGCACTTCATAATTGATATATTAGCTAGATGATTTCTAGGGTCCCTTCCCTAAAAGGAAAGTTTCTTCCCTAAGTCTGTGATTTCACGATCCTAAATAAAATAAATATGATGCTATAAGTATTTGATGACACTGGACTATAGTAGACATTGGAAGAAAACAGCAAAAAAAGGAAGAAAAAACTTATAATTATGTGAATGTGGGAAAATACCTTAAACTTACACATGACACTTCCTGCCTAAATATCCCATTCATCTAAATGACTCCAAGGCAAGGTATCAAGTAACTTAAGATATTTTAAAACTAAAAACTACACTATTCAATTTAATTGATTAAAGAATTTATAGAACATAGCCAAACAACCACCTTTGAAAATAATTTATTATAAATCACGAGATCATCAGTATAACTTGTATCTTAAAATATTTAAATTTCAACAAGGTCAACTGCTAAAAGAAGGAATTTTTAGGGGGAAATTGAAGTCCCTTTTCACCTATATAAACTAACAAAGTCTATCATTAAAAAGGAAGATTAAAAATACAAGAACATTTTACTTATTGAAAGGTCACTTATCTAATCACTTCAACTCCTTAGAATACAGACATGAACAATGAAGAAACAAAGAAGAATCCTGACCATACAAAATCTATAATATATATATATATATATATATATAATATACATATATGTATCTTAGCCTAAAGTGAAGATAGTACAACTTAAGCACTTTACATATAGGAGGGGGCCATATAACTTCACTCAGTGTTTAAGCACTCTCATTTTAAACATAATTCTGATAAACATGGTGATATGATGTCCCAATCTACAATTTTTAAAACAATTAATTAATTTGATGTGAAAAAAGATCATTGAGGTAACAAAAAGCTGATACACTGAAAGCAAAAGAAAGGGAGCTGAAAGCTTGAAAGTGAAAGACAAGATAGAAAAATTATTTTTTTCAAAGTCAGACACAAGAAGTCATCTGGCAGCTCTCTAACATACATTATTTGCTCATTGAGTTGACCTGAAGGAAAAAAAAACACTAAATCATGTTCTGAATTCTATATTTAAGAAAGAAAGGGTATTTTTAAAAAAAGAAAGAAAGATTGCCATTCAAAGAGCTAAAATTCAAGAAGCATTTATTAAGTGCCTCCTGTAGTTTAGAAACAGGTGAGGAGCTGATACTCCATTGGGGCAAAACAGCATAAACATAAATGAGTAAATATAAAGTAATGGTGGATAAGAGGAACTCACCAAAAGAGAAGAAACCAGGGTAAGACTTTTTGGAGGAGATGACACTTGAAACCTTGTTGGCAAAAAAAGTCTTTCCCTAGACAACCAAGTCCTCTAAGTATCAAAGAAATCTGCAGTCTTTATATGGGTCCCCTCCTAAAAGGTACATAGCTGGAGAAAAACAAAAGAACTCTATGCTTTCCTCATCCTTCTGTTGCCTAGTGAAAACCTGACTCAGAAAAAAACAGAATACAAGTAGAGATGATGCCAGACAGTCTCGTTTTAAAAGAAACAAAACTTTTGAATTTAAAAGGATAAGCTTCATTTATCCAGAAGATTCACTTATGATAAAGAACTCCTTCCCCAAGAGTGTCAGGTAAATGAGTTATCATCACAGTGGCATGCTTCACATTCTGCATTCCAGCAAATTGTGCTCTCTTTCCCCTTCTGGACTCTCACTAAACCAATTTGGTTTGAAAGCTTTCTTAGTCTAATTTTACAAAAATTTGTTGGTGAATTTGAGATAGATTTTCAGTAGTAACAAACAAGCCTGTGCATAAGACCTACTATTAATTCCTCAATTCAAATCAATAAATTCTGCTGAGTGCCTACTGTAGGAGGCCAGCCTGGGTGCTGCAAAGGACACAAAAATGTATAAAACATAATCTTTGCCCCCAAGGTCTTTATAACACAGAATAGAGACTGATAAACTCATTGTTTCAAGCATAAAAAAACTTGTAGATGAACTAAACATTTGAGAGTTCATTAATACAAGTTTGGAAGATGCCAACTACTTTAGCAGATGCCAGAGACAAAGTGTAAACATGCTAATTTAATTTGTAAAACAAAGCCCTAATTGAAATGAGTCCTGCTAAAGTATCTCTTGACTTTATCAGTCCCAGCCATCCCTATTGCCATTATTCACATTGGGTCATGCATTTCATCTTACCTATACTACTACCCTGGAGTACTCAGGAAAATGGCATGTCAAAGTGCAGTGGTTCCCAAAAGTGTTTGTATCTTGAACCCTTTTCAATAACAACAAATGTGTTCTGAACCACCAGGGTAAATTAATATACCATTCATAATTGAATGATAACTTTTATTCATAAAATCTCTGAATAAAAATTCACATGATAACAACTGTAATTATAAAATATAAAATGTACTCTATCTATAATTATGAAAACCCCAATATAAAATAAAACTATAATTATAAAATAATTGAGAATATTTTATATGAAACATTCTGTAAGAATCAAAACAAGTAATCCAAGATTTCATATGCTTGCTATTACCCTCCTGTCTTTATATTAAGTTTCTTTATCTTATAAATTTTGTTAACAATAAATAACATTTAATGAAATAAGTAACCTTTAGAAGATGTTTAACATAATATGGTAATCACACATAAACAATTTTGATGTTGAACTTTTTTAAAAAACTTGCAATATTTGGCTCAATACAGTTTTAAATATGGTACTACATTGAGTTTATTAATCTACTTTAATTTAAAACAAGTAAAAAGTAAAAATGCTTACTCACAAGGATATGCAGTAGAAATGGTAGGATTTTATAAACTCTCTTGCTTAGTGGTGGAAATTTCCTTTTCAAAGTTTAATTACCTAACTGATGAAAATGAATAGCTAGGTAAACTATGAAATAATCACTTTACTATTGGCTAATGATAAGCCTTGTTAAATAACAAATGTACTTAACATTCAATCACATATGTTGCTTGATATTTAACAATTTTGTATATAAACCAAACTTTATTTTTAAAAAATCTTCAGATGTGTCTTTTTCTTTTCTTATTTCAGGGGTATATTGGCTACTCTTTCACAGAAATTCTGTTGAACAGTCATTTGATTTTTCCAACTAGTTCATTTGAAAATCAATCATACAGAAGAATAGTAGTATAATAAGCAGAGGATGCATTTAAATTGGGAATCAGTCTGAAGACCATAATAAGAGACAACATAAGATTTGTTTCTGAAGAATGTTTGTAATCTTCCATGAAAGTTTCCAAATGGCTTGTCACATGCAGGCCCAGAGATCATAGTTTTCAAAAAGTCTGACACTAGAACTGCAAGAATGTGAATACTCATCACATCTTGATCATATGATTACCCAGATGATGAGGTATAATTACAGGGCAATAGTGGGGTCTGAAAAGAGCAAATCTAGTGCAGTATACAGAAGGCAAATGAAGGAGTATACATGTATATAAACATCTGTTTGCACTCAAAATTTGAATCCTTGTGTTCATTTGAAAACAATTTGATGACAGATTGAAAAACTGCAAAAATATGCTACACTTAGACAGGGTCACAGTTTACTATAATTGCTTCACAAATACTAAAATTACTGTATTTATGATCATGAATGTTTTTAATTGCTACAAAAACATACCTATAATCCTTCCAATGTATATGTGCTTATTGTCACAAAAGAAAAGTATATTTGGGACTTAACTAGGTAATTATTTACACTTAAGGTACCATTAAAGAATTTTTAACATGAACTCCTTTATCATTATCTAATAAACCATTAAGCCACTAAATGGGAATCACTTTCATGGTGGACAGAGACCTGACCTCAGAGCTAGCAAAACCAGGGTTTGAATCCTGCCTCTACCATATATTGAATGTATGATTCTGGGCAAAGGACTTAATTTCCTAATCTTTAAGTAATTCTCCCAAACCCTGAATTTCAGAGAAGGTGTATATCTGCATTATTAGAGAGAGTTTCCTCATCTCAGAGCTCTCTATATGAATAAAATCCCAAACCTAGTCCCAAAATCTTTATACTATTATATTAGCCTCCTGATTTTAGTTCCCTACCTCCAATCCAAATGACATACTACCAGCAAATTAACCTTGCCTATGCACAGATGTGACCACATTACTACTTTGCTCAACAACCTTCAATTGCCTATGAGAAAGTTGAAACTCCTCAAACTGACATTCTAGACCCTTCCGGGTCATCCTTCAATCTCTATTTCCCCTTTATTTCAGATAATTTCTTAGCAGGTGTCCTATTCTTATAGAAACTACCTGTTTCAGATCTTCTAGGATATCTCAATGTTGAGAAAATAAAGTATTTTAAATAAGTTTTTACATAAGAAACATCCATTGTCAACACACATGTCAATATTTGGAGTTTGTTAACCAAGGCCATCATATTTATGTTCTGATCACACTGTACTATTCTTCAAAGCCACCAATGGTAAACTTGTCCTCTTTTTCCCCCTATTCCTTGCTGTTGTCAGCCCCAATTTCTTCTGTATACTCTTTCCCTCATCTGCTTCAGACATCACACTCTCTTCATCCTCCTATCTCTCTAACCACTCTTTTTCTCCCATTAGCTCACTTCCCTCTATTCAATTACTCAGTAGAGAAAAGTTTTGGTTTTTTTTATTAGCTAAAAAGGTGGATTTCTACAGAAGACCTTATATAGAATTTACTTACTGTTTGCATTAAGACTGGACTTAAATCTGTATAATTGCAACCCAAGCTTCTGAGCTAATAGCATGAGAATGGGGGGAAAGGCAGGGTTGGGGGAGGAAGAAAGCTTGCCACAGGTGTGAAAACAAACAAATAAAAACCTCCTGGTAATTCAAAGATCCAGCTAGTGAAGAGATAAAATACAAAGAGACTGATATTTAATCATCAGTGAGAGAAGAAAAGAGAAAGAAAAAGTTAAGAAAAGGCTGGAAGTTGAATTTCTACATACCTCTGAGGCTACAGATAAGAGTGGATAAAGGTAAATCAGAATAATTGTCCTAAGAAAACAACCCCATACAACAAAAGAAAATCAAGATGGGGGAAAACCCTGGAAACTCACTTTACTCTCTATTCCTCAGGGAAAAAAAATTTAGAAGAGATAGGGGTTTGCTATTCTGGGTCTGATTCTCACCAATGAGGATAATTAGATTGTCAAAGTAAAAATAATGGGAAACTTGGAAGGAAGCATCTTTGAATTTGTGATAAATAAGGGGAAAGGTAAGCATCTTTCCAGTCACTTATGTTGGCAACCTCACAGTCATTCTCCACTCTTTACTCTCCTTCATTCCATATATCCAATCCATTGCCAGATCTTGTTCAGTCTACTTCTGTAACACCTTGCCCATCCAATCTCTCCTCCCTATGCAAAGGCAACAATCCGAGTCCAAACCTTTATCACTTCTTACATAGAATTGCAGTAGCTTTCTAAAATGGTCCCCCAACACTATCCACATTCAGAGGAAGAATTGTGGGAGTAGAAACACAGAAGAAAAACAACTGCTTGATCACATGGGTTGATGAGGATATGATTGAGGATATAGACTCTAACAGATCACCCTAGTGCAAATATCAATAATATGGAAATAGGTCTTGATCAATGACACATGTAAAACCCAGTGGAATTGCGCAGCAGCTACAGAAAGGGTTGGGAGAGGGGAAGGCAAGAACATAAATCTTGTAACCACAGACAAATACTCTAAATTAATTAATTAAATAAAATTTTCCAAACCAAAAATGGTCCCCCACCACCTTCTCCCCTCAACAATCCATCTTGTACACTATATTCAAACTGATATAATTAAGTTGAGATCTAACCATTTGCTTTCTCTGCATATTCTCCTTGTTTTAGGATAAAATACAAATACCAGTCTGACTTTAAAGTCCTTCATTCCCTAGATCCAACCTATCTTTCTAGTCTGCCTACACGTTACACCCCTACATGCACTCTGATCAGGTCAGACTTGTCTTTTGGAAATCATCTCATACATTGCATCCTATTTCCCATTTTAGTATCTTTGGACAAGTTGTCTCCTATTCCTGAAATGTTCTCTCATAGAATCCCTACCTTCCTTCAAATCTTAGCTCAAGTACCACTGCCAGGAAACCCAGCCACTCTTACTAGTTGCTAATATCTCTGACCCCACCACAAATTACTTTGTTATCTACTTCCTATTTAATTTTTATGCTGTGTACATGTTGCTTCTGCTCAATGCAATGTAAATTCCTTGCCTTTTTAATCTTTGCATGCAAGCACCTATTACAGTGCCCAGTATATAACAAGTGCTTAATAAATGCTTTTTGAACAAACCTACGAACCACAGATTTTTTAAAAGTAACCAACAAAAGGATAGATATCATAGAATAAGTACAATCTCGTGATCTTACTCCTTGGAGTAAGAAGAGTGGGATGCTCTCAATAACAAACAAAAAGAAATGATGAAGTGAGGAAAAAAAGGGGAAACTGTCCAAAAACCAGTGTGCACAGGAAAATCTTTGACCACTTTAGATAGAAACCGTGTCAGGTAACTGAAGACGAATACTAAAGCTTGACACTATTCTATAAGAATTTCAGGAACATTAAAGCCTTAACAAAGAGCTATATTCTGGTCAAGAGAAAGAAAAGAAAGAAATAAGACAACTGCTCAGGGAAGACAGGGTGATTGATAACAGATAACAGTGAAAGGGCAGAACTATTTGACTCTTACCTTACTCCTGTATTCCTTGCCAAGGAGACATATTTTTGGACTGAGAATGGTTGAAAAAATTGTTAACAGTTAACCCAAGATAAGTGAGAATTATTAAGAGACCCCTGCCTAGCTTTCCCCAGTGAATTCAAATCACCATTCTGAGCAAATAGTATACCAGCATCAAGGAAAACAAAAACTTAAGTTGTGATACTTGAACTTCAGCCTATAGTCTGAAAAATCTTTGAGAAAGAAATAGATAGACTGGAAACAGGCATATGTCCCATTTTCTAAAATGGGAAAGGAGATGCAATCTTCAAACAGTAGGTTTGAGCCACATCTTTAATTTCTGGTGATGTTCTTAAGAGTTATTAGAAGAAATGGTTTGTGCACACAGAAAAAAGAAATAATCATCACTAACAACACAGTACAGGTTCCTCTTTTGATGGGAATACTAGACTAGGAAAACCTGGCACGGTGGACTGAGTGCTATGCTTGGAAATGGAAAGGTCTGTGTTCAAATCATCTCACTATATGACCCTGAACAAGTCATTTGTGGCTCAGGCAACTCACCAGGACATATTTACTAAGTCACAAGAGCTGTGGGTAGAAGAAGACTGGTCCGAATCCACACACTCCTTCCCTATCTTCTGCCAAAACTCACTGTAGTTACTGCCCACCAAGGCTGCCATCTACCCTGTACCACATATATTTTACCAGTCTAGCCCCATTTATGGAATGCAAGTCCAGCAGCAGCCCAAGGTCATGGATGGTGCCCTATTAATTAATATTTGATAATTTTAACATGTATAAAATTGTGGTGCTATTTTATTAGATTCCTATCTTTTTTTCTATCACTAATGAAGTTTTTGAGTGTTGAATCCCTAATCTCATTTTCCCCATGAGCCCTCTATCTTTTATTGAAAGACTTTACATAGCATATTGATTTTTAAGTGTTTATATGGGGTATTACAACAGAACTTATTCTATGTATTTAACTAACTTTTGTTTTCCTTTGTAATTTTATTATTTTATCTTATGTATTTAAAAACATTATTCTGAAAAGGGGTTCATAAACTTAATTGGATTTCTCAAGGCATCTGGAACACCAAAAAAAAAAAAGGATACAAAGTCCTGTATTTGGTATGTAATAAATGCTTGTTGTTGAAAAAATAATTTTAGATTTTATACAGATTTTAGAGGAATAAGCCACAAATTTCAAAACTATCATTACTCATATATTAAGAGACTACTGAATTAAAAAGAAATAGTACCAATATTTTCCCCCCAGTAAGGCTTTATTAACAGTCAATTTTTATTTTATGATATTTCATCCTGAGCTCTAAGAGCCATTTGTTTCTATAACTCTAATAATCTATGAACTGGGCTCTACCTTACCTTGACCATCTCTGCAAAGGAAACATTTGCTAAAAAAATTAACAGCGTAAACAAGATTTCAGGAAGTGTATTTAACCTTCTTGAAAGAGCCAACAATTTTTAAAGATTTTAGCAGATACATTGGTTATATGCAGATAATAATTACAGATGTGACTTATTTATTCATCAAATAACTAGGAAAGTAACAGTTCCACTGTACTTTGCCTCTTTGGTAATACACTTAAATACAATGAGTATCTGATACTCACTGCTAAGAATAATAAAAATATATCTTAAAGACATTTCATAATTCAAACTTTTTATAATTCGGGTCATTGCCCCCAACTTAATCCACATTATAAAGGTATTACTGTATTATTTGTTATCATTAACATTAATGATTGTCATAACAAAATATATAATAATGATTAGATATCACAATATGCTATTTTTCAAACTTCATTTTCCTTTAATGATAAAAATTTATAACTTTCTTCCAGCACAATTTGTCATCGTGTGATGGCTAATCAAGCCCTAGTAAGATAAGTTTAATAAAAAAAAGAGTTGAAAATCCATAGCATAGAGTGACTTCAAAGACCAAGCACTGAGGGTGGGCCTGGCCTGGATAGAAGGATCTTAGAGCAATAATGAGCCCTCAGAAGACCACTTTCAAAAGACAAAGCCCAAAATGAATATCCTTTGATGCTTCAATTGCAAAACCCAAAGGAGCTAAAGTCCCCCAAAAATTAAGCCAGCAGCTTCAAAGGAAAACTGCTTGTCCATAATCCAAGAGTGCACCATCCAAGCATGAAGCCAGGGAAATAGGGGCATGAGTAAAAGTGTTCAAACTGATTTCATTTTCTTAACTACTTCTTTGAGAAAAATTCATTCCATCCCAGAATTTTAGGAGAAAAGACTGAAATCAACCAATAGACGCTAACAATAAAGATTACTTACTACATATCTTCTCCCTTATGGACTCTGGTTTTCCTCCTCTGAAAATGCTTTTTGGGGGAGAGGCAGAATCAAGTTTATTGAGAAGCTTGAGGGCATCAGTTCTAAAATCCTTCAATCTAACCTCCTCCCTAACTTAAAATATTTGCTTCTATGTTCATTCTTACCAATGTTTTTTGCAAAGTTTACCTTTTGTTACTTACTATACAATCTGATGTTAACCAGTCATTAAATGAGATAGTTAGACCAGATGGCCCCCAAGATCCCTTCTATCTCTAAAATCTGTGATCCTCTGTACTTTGATTGCTTCACCTGTGCTCAATTCAATAAATATTTAGCAAGCAAATTTCTATGCAGAAACATAGATGGTAAGAGGACATAGATGAATAACAACACAGTCCCTGCCCTTATAATCTAATGGGGAAGAAGTGCCCATGAGAAGGAAAAAGCATTGCACAGATAATTGTGATGAAGACAAAAGAGAACTCTTCACTAAGAAAATTTTCATTTGATCTGCTCTAAGAAAATTGAGAGAAAGAAACAGACAGCCAGAAAAAGGAGGAGTGGAAAGAAGAGATATCTCCTTAAGTTAAAGAATTGGAGGGATGTGGAAAAGCTTCATGAAAGTGGTACCACCTAAACTGGGTTCTAGAGTATCTCCTTTCATTTGCTGAGGATGCTCAATTCCTCATTTATCTATCCAGCATAACTAATATCTCTCTCCACTGGCTCTTTCCCCTCTGTCCTCAAACATAAAAAGGTCTACCCCTCTCTTGGGGAAAAAAAAAAACCCTAACTAACTCATTTTTGCCCTGTTGCCCACTTTGGCTGTCATCCAATGTCTTTCCTTCCTCTTTCTTTCCCAGGCAGCTAGGTGACACCAGGGATGGAATGAGGAGTCTGAAGTGTGGAAGATCTGAATTCAAATTCAGTCTCATTGTATGACCCTAAGCAGATCACTTAATTCCTATCTGCCTCACTTTTCTTACCTGTAAAATAAGGATCTTAACAGCACCTACCTCCCAGGATTGTTGTGAGGATAAAATAAAATAATATTTGTAATTAGCACTTAGCACAATGCTTGGTACATAATAGTTATTTAATAAGTGCTTATTCTCTTCCTTACTGTCACCATCAATCTTCCCAAATCATTGTCTTATGAGCCCACTGCTTCTGCTTCCTTCCTACTTACCCTTTTAATTCCTCGTTATCTGATTTCCTCCAAATGCTCTCCTAACCTTTTACTCTCAACAGAAACCAATGACCTCTTACACTCCAGATCTAAGGGCCTTTTATCCTGAGCTCTCACTTTCCTTGTTCTCTCTTTGGCTATTGACTTTTCAACTCCTTGAAAAATTTTCCCATACTTTGGCATTTATAATGCTAGAAAACCTTAGTTGTCCGTCTACTCATCTGTCTGCTCTTCTTACTCCTGCTCTCTAAACATTCCTCAGAATTTTGTCTTCAATCCTCTCTCTACCATTCCCTAACTACATATTCTCCCTTGAAGATCTCATCACCTTCCACAATTCTATCATCTCATTAGAGATAATGATTAAATGTATAACCCAAGGTATCATCGCTCTCCCTCAGGCTTTAAGTCGTGCACTTCCAGTGGCTTGCTGGACGTCCTACTCTCACTTCAAATTCAACATGTATAAAACTATTTTCATCTTCTACCCTAGGGTAGGTTATGGCCAGGCCTGTCTGTTCACATAACAAGGGAGGAAACAGGTCCTGGGAAGCAGATAGAATTTCAAGGGGGAAGTTCCTAGGCTGTTATCTATAGGAGTTCAAAGGGGAAGTCCCTAGCCTACAAAACAGACAGGGTTACAGCCCACTAGAGGTTGGGGGATGCTGTTGGGCAGGAGCCCCCTTCCCACATAGGCAACTAGAATATAAAGGTTTCTTTGTTATATGCACAACAGAAGGCTTTTGAACTGGTAACATGCTATCTGAGCCCCCTGGACACATAAAACTGCTCAGCAAAGGCCATACAGTGCCTTCTCAGCCTTGATAATTCTCCTACACCACATGAGTCTCTCCCAGCTCTCAGCTACCATTGCAAGCACTATCTCCATGGCAAAAAGAAAGACAAAGGAAGAGTTGACCACCAAGTGGACCAGAACAGAACCAGAACAAGCACTACCTGCATGTATCCTTGTTCTACATTCTAATAATCATATTCTCATAAGTTAAGTAAGCCTAATCTTTGATATCCTTCATTGACACCAGGTCAATCTTTTGTGCCATCTTTGTAAAGATTGCTTCACAAGACTGTTATCACACTCCCAAGAGTTTCTACTTTGACTTCCCTGTTCTTAAGGATATCATCTTGTCAAACCTGGGATTTGCCTTTGAGTCTTCCCTCTTCCTCACCTCCCTCATCAAATTACATGGTAGATTCAGAGTTAGAACAAATATTAGAGATTATTCACTTTGAAGGTCCAAAGTCATGAAACAATTTGACCAAGATTCTATTGGCGGAGAGAGAATTTGAATCCTGCTCCTTTGCCCTCAAATCCAGTGCTGATTCTATAGTACCACACTCTTCAGATCAGCTCTCAGGTCCCTTGGAGTAGTATGGAGAAGTTCCCCTTCATAGTAGCTCACATTTCTACCGCTTAGTATATATTACATCACACTTAAACTACTTACAATTTCTAATAAATGAATTTCCTACTTACAGTCACTCATTCTTACAATCAGTCCTACATGCAACTGTCAGATTAAACATCCTAAAATAGTGCCTTCATCATGTCACTACTCAACACCCTCTACTGGCTCCCCAGAGCCTACAGAATAAAGTCCAAACTCCTTATCCTCATATCCAATGTCATCCAGAGGCTAATTCCAACCTACCTAGCAGTGTGATGTAGCAACTAAAAAAGTTCATGTGATCCTGGACTGCAGTGAGGGCCACAGCTTCCAGGAATGAGATGATAGTCCCAGTGTGCACTGCCCTTATCAGACCTCATCGAAGCACATTTAAGGACAATGATAAACTGGAGAACATCCAGAGAAGAGCAACTAGGATGATGAAGATTCTTGAGTCCAGACAATATGAGCATCAATTAAAGGAAATGGGCATATTTAACCTGGAGAAGAGAAGACTCAAGGGAGACATTACAATTTTTGTTCCAGTATTTGAAGGACTATCATGTGGAAGAAGGATTAAATTTGTTCTGCCAAAGTCCCAGAGGGCAGATCCAAGAGCAAATGGTGGAAATTGCAAAGAGGCAATAGATTTGATGTCAGGAAAAACATCTTAACAATTAGAGCTATGCAAAAATAGAATGAACTGCCTTGAAAGATGGTGGTGATGATCACCCAGGTGATTCAGGGGATAGAAAGCCAGGTCTGGAGTTGAGAAGATTTGTATTCAAAGCTGGCCTCAGACACTTCCTTGCTATGTGACCTGGACAAGTCACTTAATCCCAATTGCCCATCCTTTACTGCACTTCTGCCTCAGAAGTCCTAAGTATTATTGATAAGTAGTATCAATTCTAACACAGAAGGAAAGGGTTTTTTTAAAAGAGAAAAAGATGGTAATGAGCAACCTCTCCTTGAAGGACTTTCACTACAGGCTCTCTATGTCAGATATGTCATATTAGGTATTTTTTTAATGTATTGTTTGGGCTTAACGGCTACTGAGGTTCCTTCCAACCTTTCAAATTTGGAGATTTTACCTTTGGTGATTTATTTCGTAATTCTGCCACACAAGTCTTCCAACTCCAGCCATAGAGTGCCTCAAACAAGCCTTGTACTTTCTTTTCTCTATTCCTCACTCACACCAACCCTAGTTCTCTTCCTGGAATGCCTCAGTCACCTCTTCTATATCCTCCCCAATCTCACCTATCTTTTGAGATCCAGAGCAGATCCTGAATCCTCCAGGAAATCTTGCCAGACCACTCAAGTTCACAGTAATCACTTCTTCTCAATATAGTATTTATGATATTGTTATTAAATTATTCATGTGTTGGCTTATGATATTTTTATTGCATTATTATGCAATTTTCATATATCTATGCCATACCTTCTCAACTCAATTACAAAGCTTGTTAGAAACCTTCTATACTTCTTCACTTTAAATTTTTTATTTTTTCCCAGATTACAAGATGATATAATTTTAATAGTCATTTCTTGACATTTTGGATCCATGTTCTCTTCCTTCCTTCCAACTCTCCCCCCTCCCATAGAATGCAGGTGATATGATATAGATTGTACATGCAATATGTATTTCTATGTTCATCATGTTGTGAAAGAAGGCATATTGCTTACACTAGAGAAAAATTCATGGAGGAAATAAAATGAAAACTAGTATGCTTCACCAGACTCCATCAGAACTTTCTGTGGTGGTAAATAGACTTTTTCATCATGAGTCCCTTGAAAATGTCCTGGATTCTTGCATTACTAATAATAATTAAGTGACTCACAGTTAATCAGCATACATTATTGTTGTTTCTCTTGCACTTCTCTCTGATATCTGTATCTTGTAGAGGTCATGTGCTCAATAAACAAGATTGATTCATTGTTCATATATATGCATATATACATGTATATAATTACATTTTCCATGTAATATGCGATGAGAGCCAGCTTAGAATGTGTTTTAGAGTTAACTAAAGTGATGAGGTGACTGGAAATATAGGCCTAGATGGCCTCAGATGGTAACTAGCTATGAGAGGCTGGACAAATCACTTAACTTTCTGTCTACCTCAACTTTCTCAACTGTAAAAAGGAGATTATGACAGCATTTTACCTTCCAGGTTGTGATAAATATAAAATAAGATAATATTTGTAAAGTACTTAGTATAATAATTAGTACCTACTGTTAACTTCCCTTCCCTTTATTGGAGAAAAATGTAATATATACTACAAATGAGAAACAAATTGAAAAATAAGATCAAAATTGGATCCTTTAATATCAACATTTAGAACATATAAAGTAAATTGTGTTAGCAGGGAAAATGTATATACTACTGGCCCTATGGACTGAGGTCTTCATTCAGTAAAATCACTTATGTTATAAATTCTAAAGAACCATACAAATATATTGCATTTCTATAACCACTTGTTCTACTTGTCCTACATTTCAAAGAGGACCAATGATATCATGGGATGATGTCTAGACTTGTGCATGAATAGGATTTAAGTGAGGTAAAGTTTCACAAAATCATAAGTCTCACTCACTCTTCCAGAGTCATCAAAGTCCAATGACAAGACAAAAGTTAGAATGACTGGTAATGGCCAGGATTCAGTGGATGACCTTGGCATCTTTGATGTCTGACACAACTACTGACTACTATTATAGCTTAAGATGGTGAATTCAACCACAAATCCAACTCAAGGCATATCTTGAAATCTTTAAGTGGTATCTACATTTCATAATACCCTGGAATAAACAGAAATACTTTCATTTCCAAGCAGTAAGTTAAAATTATTTCACAATTTTAGGACTCAATTTCCTCATCTTTAAAATGAAGGGTAGGACCTTTAAGAGCCCTACCAGCTCTAAAATAAAATTAGAGAGTAGGCTGGGCTAATATTATAAAAATGACAACCCTACCTATATTAATTTAATTATTGAGTGCCATAGCAATCAAACCACCAAAAAATTATTTTATAGAACTAGAAGTGATAATGAAATTTTTCAAGAAGAACAAAAGATCAAGAATATCAAGAGAAATAATGAAAAAAAAAACTTGAAGAATGGTTGCCTATTGGTACCAGATCTTGAATTGTACTGTTAAGCAGTAATTATCAAAATAATCTGGGCCCAGCTAAGAAACAGAAGGGTAGATCAGTGGAAAAGAGTAGGGGTAAATAACATCAGCAATCTAGAGTTTGATAAACCCAAAGATCACAGCATTGGGGATAAGGACACATTATTTGACAAAAACTGCTGAGAAAATTGGAAGAGTATGGCAAAAATTTGGTAGAGGTCAATATCTCATACCCTATACCAAGATGAGTTCAAAATGGGTGCATGATTTAGAAATAAAGCGTGATATTATAAGCAAATTAGGGGAATGTGGAATAATTTACCTATATAATTTGATCTAAATCTATGGATAAGGGAAGAATTTATGACCAAACAAGAGATAGAAAAGATTAAAAGATGTAAAATGAGTAATTTTGATTATATTAAGTTAAAAAGATTTTTTTACAAATAAAACCAATGCAATCAAGATTAGAAGGAAAACAACAAATGGGGGTAAATCTTTATAAAAAAATTTCTCTGAGAAAGGTCTCAAATATAATTGCTTCTTGGCCTTTTGGCTAAGATCAAGTGTAATTTCTATATAAAGAACTAAGTCAAATTTATAAGAAATCAGGTCATTCCCCAATTGACCAATGGCCAAGGGATATGAATAGGCAGTTTTCAGATGAAGAAATCAAAGCTATCAATAATCATATGAAAATATGCTCTAAATCACTCTCCATTACAGAAATGCAAATTAGAGTGATTCTGAAATACCACCTCACACCTATCAGACTAGCCAATATGACAGTAAAGGAAAATGACAAGTGTTGGAGGGGATATGGCAAAATGGGGACACTAGTGTATTGCTGATAGAAATGTGAACTGATCCAACCATTCTGGAGGCAATTTGGAAACTAAACTAAACTAACTAAACTAAAAACTAAAAACTAGAAACAACCTCAACATCTAATGACTGGGAACTGCTGCCTAAACCCATTGGCAGACATTGCTGTAATGTAATATTATATTGCCCCTAAAATGATAACACAACTATTAAGAAATACGGAAAAGATATATGAAGAAATGCAAAGTAACAAAAGCAGAACTGGAAGAGTAGTAAATATTAAGCTGATTACATAGCCAAAAAATATATTCATATATATATGTATGTGAATGACATTGTATCAAACAAGGAAATCAAGAGACATAGTTAAGAGGCTATTGTTATTTGCATATTAACGTATATTTGTATTGCCAATTTTTCTGAATATACATTTAATTATTTCTTTTGTAAAACTCAGTTCATCATTAAAAGTAACAAAGTTTGATAAGATAGAATGCACCTCAAAAGTATAGTTCATGTCATTCAATTATAGAGATAAATCACTGTATCTGTAGATGAGAACATAAGTCTAAAGCTAAAAATGACTTCATTCAAAGGCAATTGCATCAAGTGCATCAGTACATACCTACATATGTGCACAAATGCAAGAAAGAGAACACATGCATGCACATATTCACCCATATATGCATGCACACAAACTCCTTTACTGCAATATTTCTCCTACTCTTGTCTTGTTCCTTAGTGTTATGATTCTCCTAACCAATAAGCTATCACTGATATATCACTTTAGTGATATATCACTTTCATCCAGAAATACCACTACTAGGTCTGTATCACAAATAAAAAGGGGGGGGGGAGGACCTACTTGTATAAAAATATTTATAGTTGCTCTTTAGTGGTGGCAAAGAATTGGAAATCAATTGGGGAATGGCTGAACAAATTGTGGTACATGATGGTGATGGAATACTACTGTGCTGAAAAGGATGATGAACAGAATGATTTCAAAAAAGCTGGAAAGAAGCTGGAAAGGCCTACTTGAACTGATGCAGAGTGAAGCAAGCAGAAACAAGAGAATATGGTATACATTAACAAAAATACCACAGAATGATCAACTGTGATAGACCACTCTCAGCAATATAACAACCCAGGTCAATTCTAAGGGACTTATGACAAAGAATGCTATCCATCTCAAAAGAAAAAACTGTTGGGAGTTGGAATGCAAATCAAAGCTTACAATTTTTCACCTTAGTTTACTTCAGTTTTTATTTGGGGGTTCTGATTTTATATGATCATTCTCTTGCAAAAATGAACAACATGCAAATATGTTTTGCATGATAATACATGTATAACTCAGATCAATTTGCTTGCCTGTCCGGGATGGGAGAGGGAAAGTAGGGAAGAAGATAATTGGGATCACATAACTTTGGAAAATTTATGTGGATTATTAATACATGTAATTGATAAGATAAAATATCTTTAAGAACTAAAATTTTTTAAAAAGTTTTACAAAGTATTTTACATATACTATCTTATTTGATCCTCACACAGAATCCTATGAAGGGCTATTATTATCCCCATTTTTGCAAATGAGAAAACTAAAGCTGAGGAGATAAGCAGTTTAAGTCACACAGTTAGTGATTTGAGGTAAGATTCAAACTTGGGTTTCATGATTCCTAGTCTAATCTCTACCTTCTCATCCCAGGTCACACTCCTGCTTAGAGATTTCCTTTCCAGTTCCCAGTTTGGCCCTTAAAAGAATGAGATTCCACCTTCATTGAGTGAGGTTATAGAAGACAGATTCCAGCTCAACATGAGGAAGCTGTTACTAATCCAAGTTGCTGAAAAATGAAACAGCCTGACACATTAGGCTATGGACTCCCAGTCACTGAAAGTGTTCAAACAGAGGCTGAATCTCTTGGGGATACTTTAGAAGGGATGCCGGATATACCTACGAGGTTATACTAAATGATCTCTAGGATTCTAAGATGCTGGGTTTTTTTCTGTCTTCCTTCTCTGTGCCAGCTCTTTTCACTGATCCCTGTTGGATTAAATCATATTAAATATTCTCTCTCCAGCTATCTCTGACCCTTTTCTTTCTGTTAATGAGTTATACTCCTAGTTGTTACGCTTTTATATTTTGGTTGAATTCTTAACCTCTCATTTTCCTGAATTCAATCCACTGTTCTCCTCAAATATTTGTCATCTATTCTCCTCCTTAGAATCAGAGGCAGCCACTTAACCACAGTTAAAAAACTTTGATCACTTATCTTACCACAGGCAAGCCACTTTTCCTATCTGGCCTCAGTTTCCTCATCTGTAAAATGAAGGAGAGAGGTAGAAATGGGGATAAAATGATAGGAAAAGTATTACCTAATGATTCAACCCATTGCATTTTGAAATGCTTTAGATATTAGAAACTTTTTCCTCATGTTGGATTGAAATCTACCTCTCTCTGACTTCCTTTGTCCAAAACATAGGATGTCACTTTGGCACAGGACAAATGCAGAGTAGAATAAAACCAGAAAGCCATAACGAATCACAAGAAAATTATCTTGTCTGCTTTATGATACCAATAAAGACTTGAACATAAGATTTCCATGGAATAAGACTCACTTACATTCATTTATTATTGTAGTTGATTAAAAAATATAAGGACAGGTGAGCAATGCTGTTGTTTAATCATACATTGTGATACTGTAAAGTATGAAGCATTGCATGATGTGATGGTGGTGGTTTTTATTATTCAGACATTTCAGTTGTGTCTGACTATTCATGACCCAATTTGGAGTTTTCTTGACGAAAATACTGGAGTGCTTTGTCATTTCCTCCTCCAACTCATTTTACAGATAACGAAATTGAGTCCAACAGGGCTGAGTGATTTGCTCCTAAGTGTCTTGGACCAGATTTGAATTCAGGAGCATGAGTCTTCCAGACTACAGGCCTGGCACACTATCCACTGAGCAACCTAGCTGCCCATATAATATGGTAGGGATGTCAAGTCTTAGTTTGACAATAAGGGTTGAGCCCCAATAAAGCATGTGCATATACTGTATATAAACGCATGTGTATATTGGTGGAAAAGCCATAATGTAACTTATATAATAGCTAAGTCTATGAGAAATTGATAGACTGAGGTTATCTTGGCATTTGAATTCTCAGCTTACCAAGTTATTTATTTAATTGGAGGTTGCTATCTACATTAAGTAAGCCTTTCAAACTATATGGAAAGCCTGATAAAGATAGTTTATACTTAGGCTGGCTCTCTTATTCCCCAGGCTAATTTTTTTAAACATTCCAATGAGTACAGCACCATCAAGGTGATCACAGTGATTATTATTAATAATAATAAATGGCACCACAGAAGCATGAATGGCAGGTATGATCTACTGATTTATTCATTGTTGATTAACCTTACATATTATACAGTCATAGTAGAAATATTAATGCCAAAAGATATCTCAAAATGAACTCTAACTAAAATGTAACCTTTTCATATTCTGTTTTTTGGTTGTTTTTTTTTTCTTTTTGTTTCCTAGCAGAGAGAAGGGATAAGAAATATTCCCATGATGAAGCAAAAAGCCCTAAATTTCTTCTCAAAAAGAATACCAAAACAAAAACCCCAAAAGTCTGAAAACCTTCCACATGAATTAAAAACTACATTCAGTGGTGTTGACTTGGGGTAAACTTTAAGTTAAAACATGTAAGGATAATGGCCAGTGATGGTAATTTTTAAGCCTGTCACAGTCAATAAAGAAGAGAAGCAAAGGGGAAGGGTGCCCCCCATTACCAGTAGTTGCGGGAACTGACGTCTGTCCTCTTTCAGATGACAGAAAAATCCACACTATTCAAGAAGCTCTGTCTTTGGATACACAAGCCAACAATGGAGAGGGCTGGAAGGGGGAGCCAGAGGTCTTTCAGTTGGCCCCAGCACGTTAATCAGTTTTAAGCCTGCCACCACTGACAACCAGTGTTTTTTAAGTCTTTATGATTCTTAGGTGTGGATATAAGTATAGTATAGTAGCTTTTTATAGAGACTGAGATCAAGTAACAGGGTTTCTAAGGAGAACATACTTGCTACTTCATGTCTGACCAAAGAAAGCCCTCAGTGCAACTGTCTGGCTCACAATAATATACTGTTTGTATACAAAAATGACAAACCAGACTCACCATATGGAAATCATTATTTTCCAGGAGTAGTGAGTTGATTCAGCCACATTCTCATATCCATTCATCCTTGAGATCAGTATCACATGTATCTGCAAGATGTCTGACTAGGGTTAATAATAATAAATGGCTCACATTTCTCAAGTGTTTTAAGGTTACACATAGCATTTTACATACATTATCTTTTTTAATCCTTACAATAGCCCCATAAGGTAGTTATTATTATGCTCCATCTAGAGATAAGGATACTACAGCTCAAAGATGGTTATTTTTCCAGTCCCATAACTCCTAGGTGCTGAGAAGGGATTCAAACTCAAGTCTTCCTGACTCCAAGTCCTGAAGTCCATTCTCTATAGAAGGGTTTCTTAACCTGGGGAACACAGGCCCCTAAAGTATCTGTGGGATAAATTTCGGGGGGCCTTTCAACCTGAATGGGGAATATTACAACTTCATTTTCACTAACTTTTCATTTCCTTTTTGTATCTTATTTTATGCATTTAAAAACATAACTCTAAGGAGGGGTCCACTGGCTTCACCAAACTACCAAAGCAGTCCAGGATACAAAAAGGACACAGAAACCCTGCTCTACACCAAGCTACATCTAATAATAGTTGACATTTATACAGTCCTTTAAGGTTTGCAAAGTGCTATATATACATTATCTTATTTGATCCTCACAACAACTTTGTGAGGTCAGTGTTATTATTATAACCCTATGACAGAAGAGGAAAATTAGTTTCAAAGAGGTTAGGTGACTTGGTCACAGTCACAAAGTTAGGAAGAAATTGTGGCAGAATTGAAATCTTTATCTTCCTCGGTCCATGTCCAGCACTCTATCCACTATACCATCCCACCCTTCTCTGGCTTCAGGGTATACAAGTATATCATCCCTTATTAACTGGTTTCACAAAAACAGAAAGGTAGGTGAAAAATGTTATGTAGGAAAGTTAATTCTATGTGAACAATGTTTTAAACAGAATCAAAAGTATCCCATTCGAATTTTATGACTTTAAAGTGAGATTGGGTTATAATGTATTAACAATGTTATCCAAAAACGACACTGTCCAGGGCAACCCTTTCTGAGGTATTTCTGTAATCTGTAAGCATGGAACAAAGAAGTATTTAATGCCATCCATTGGGTTTGAACCCATGATAATGGCTTCATTAGTGTGGCACTATAAGCAGCTGAGCAAGGTGTAAGTATAGCAACAGTTCATTTTCTCAACCTTCAGGAATAAATGTTTTCAGTCCCACAGACAGCTTAGTGGTGGTGTTACACACCTGTTATCCCAGCTCCTGGAAAAGCTCAATCTGAGAGATTTCTTGAGCTCAGGAGTTCTGAGTTGTAGCCTAACTGCAATGTGAATCCATGCCAATGCTGATGTAAATGTGGGAGACCCTAGGATCTGAGGGCTCTCAAACTGCCTTAGGAGGGAGAGTAACTTCTGCACCTATAGCCTAGATAAGGAAACTCAGTCTTTTTCTTAAGTCCCAAGATTCCATGGCACAATGGGCATGTCAAATTTGCTATGAATCTCCCATTTCTTAAGGACTTAAGACAGAAAGTGTGTGAGGGAGACTTCTCTTTTTAAGGAAATTTCAGAAAGGAAATATGGA
Source organism: Monodelphis domestica (assembly GCF_027887165.1). Lineage (NCBI taxonomy): Eukaryota > Metazoa > Chordata > Mammalia > Didelphimorphia > Didelphidae > Monodelphis > Monodelphis domestica. The sequence goes on along the minus strand of NC_077229.1, from coordinate 402,335,111 downwards.
AGCTCATTAAAGTAAGGTGAATGGATTAGTCTTACTTTTCTAACTTTGACCTGTACATTTAACCACTACCCAACACCATACTTAACCCTGTGAGAAGCCCAGGATATGTATGGTCTTTGCCTCGAGGTACATGCAATCTACTTGGAAGCAAAGAACATAACCACATGAAACAAGGACAAACAACAGAAGACTGTAAGATTAGGTGTGAAATTGCTTAGGAATGATTTTAAGTGCTTGGGAGCTCAGAAGGGAGAAAAGTGAGGGATAGAGTAGCCAGAGGAAACTTTCAAGAAACTCAAGCTGGACCTTGATCAGCACATTAGATTTGACTAATTGATTGATTGAGGAGGTAGAGGGGATGACTTTTCAGATGGGCACAACAAAAGCAAACCCCTGGGGACAGGAAGTAGAACACTATTGTCTTAGGTTCTGAGTCTAACTAAAGTGGAGTTGGAGTGCATATTAAGTAGTACTTGGAAAGAAGACTGGATAGGTAAATTAAGGAAGATTCAGAATATGTTTGAGCTCTACCTATATACAAATTCTACTTCCTGTTCTGACAGCAGACCTTATTTTACTCATTTCTGTGATAACTTCTTATAAGTCTTTTTACCTTATCAATAAAGAAACCCACCATCATGAAGCATTATTTTATTAATTGCAACCTAAACAGGTTAATGTGATGCTTTTTGCTAAAAACCATTATAATATATTCTTTAAAACCTTTAAAGCAGTAGTGAATATACCCAGATTTACCCAGTTGTACTAGCGTTGAGAGAGGTAGTATGTTGTAACTGAGAGAATGTTGAAGTGCAGTATGGAAGAGAAGATCCGGCTTCAAATACTGCCCCTCTACCAGATGTAACCTAACTTTTGATCAATGGTAATACTTTTCTCCTAAATCTAATGGTTTTTATTGGGTTCAATAAGGCCATTTATAGAAGGCTCTCCCTCCCCTTCAAAAAAATTTGCAGTAAGAATTAACATAACCATAATCATTTTTCTGGACAAATGTATTATAATAAAAGTTCCTAATAAAGATAAGATCCATCTGTCAAACAATGACATAGAAAGGAGAGTAACAGAATCAAAAATTTAAAGGTTATCAAGTTCATTTCCTTCATTTTACAGATTAGACTATTGAAATTCAGAGAGGAACAGAGAATTGCTCAAGGTGGAAGTGTTCTTTTATAAGCACAGATGAAATTTACTAATTTGTTGATAACCATTAGCCACTCTACAAACTATGAACTTGTACACGCTATACAATGGATTCTGTTTTCTAGAAGAATGAGTTAATAGAATTAGTTTTTTTTTTCATTTAAATCAACATAGGAAAAAAAGTCACATGTACTATGTAACTCACTTATGGCCATGTGATAAATGTGGAATAAATATTCATTCCATAGATAGAATAGACACAGTCACATAAGCATTCATATATATATATACATATATATATACATATATATATATTTTAAAATCACTTATATTAATGATTTTCCATTTGAAGAGTCAGTTTTAGTAAGTATTCTGATAGATTATGATTCTAAAGACTTTAGCTAATCATTTAATGTAAGTTTTTGCATTCCTGTTAAAGTGAGGGTGTTAAAGTGAGCTGTTGGGGTCCACCTTGGAGTCTGCAAGGAGGTCCTAATTCAGTCTAAGTGATCAGGAGTCTGGTACATCAACAGGTTCTGTTCAACTCGGGACAATTCAGAGAGCCCAGTCTAGCTTCCAATTCTGTCTTTTGAAGAGGTTGCTTGAGCACACAGTTAAGTCCACTGAGAACACCATGTTGACATGGAGTACCTATGTTCCACTATCAATTGAGAAGACTAATGATTTCCTTTGAGATTTCTCTAGAGGGGTCCTCAAAATCACAGGAACTGTGAGCAAAGGATCATGGAGCTTCAATTAGAGTTTCATATCTATGGCAAACAGATGCATCTATTTCCCTAAACTCTTAAACTATAGTTCTTTAGATCAGAAAATAGAAGCTCTTCCCAAAGTCCTCTTTTAATTGTTAACAGATTGTGGGGGGGAAACACATCTCCATTTCCCAAACTAATTCTAATAAGCAAAATCCACAGAACACACACACACACACACACACACACACATGCATGCATAGACTATATAATAGATCATCAGAACATAGATTTAGGGCTGGATAAACTTTAAAGACTATCTATCATCTACACACTCGTTTCTGTCAACCTACTAAATTAACTTTCTACAAAAGGATCTGTACAGAGTAGACTGAACTCTTCTAATTCCTCATTCCTTAAGAAGGATTACTTATTAAAGAACAGAATCACTGACATACTAACAGAGTAAGAAAAACACCACTACCAAAGTCCACAAGATTCCATGTATTGTCTCTCCTCACCTTTTGAGACAGGTAAATCTGATGTAGAAACCCAAAGAGTGCCCCCCCCAAAAAGTGTTTCTTTGGAATTTAGGTTATCTTTACAAAATATTTATAATTGTTCAACTCCAAGGAAATGAATCATCTAAAAGTTGTATGAATCCCTGCAAAAATAGGTCCCTTAAGTCATTTCTTTTTCCAAATTGAATTCAGTAATTCTAAGTGGAAGTCAGTTCCACTCAAGTTATTTTTTTCTATCTATAACCCTTTACTGAAAACATCTTAAACAAAATGTCTCTCTGGAGAGAGTTTTTTTTAAAAACCCTATCTTTTGGACTGCAAAGCTATTCTTCCCAGGGGACACTTGTTTCTGGCTGAGAGGCCAAGAGTCTTTGTGTATGCTCCACCTCACCCCACCCCACCCCACCCCCCAACAACTGATAGTCCCTAAAAAGGCCCTGTGCCCACTGGTGGCTTGTTTTTCCTCGGAAGAAAATAGAAATGCTCCAAGAACTGACAGAGGCATCTAAGCAGTCTATTCTGATGCTTTGTACACTCTTTGGGGCTAATACCGCAGTATATTTGAACAGAAGTGGATGGCCAAAAGAAGCAAACTTAACGGCCTGCTTCACACACACTAACATTTGATCGATTCCTCTGGCTGGCTTGGAGCTGTACACACTAGATTATGGCACTTCTTTTAAGTAAAATAAATTACCTCTTTTCCCTCTAATCACTCACTGCCCGTCCTCTTCCACTCATTTACCTCCTCCCTCTCCACAACCTCTCTCTCCCTTGGGAACGATAGCCAGAACCACTTTCAAAGTGACCAGTGAATTATGTCCACGCACTCCTCCATCATTAGCCCCCACATGGGCTGACCGTGCTTCTCACTCTGGAGACGACCTAACGGACACAATGAGCCATACTCATCACAGACCAAGGCCGAAGTCAAATCACTTTAAAATCCAACTCTCAAGCCCCAGGGAGAACTTTCGAAATCCCGTCTTAAAAGCTGGAGAAGCACCTGCTCTGGAGCTCCCATCCCCCACCTCCCCCTGAACCCGGAGTCTAGCTAGCATCCTCAAGAAAGCTGCTCTCCTCGGCTAGCCCTGGGGCATTCCCAGGTCTACAACCTGCAAGGCAATTTCAGTAAGGCCACTAAGGAAGCTGCTTTCTAAATCACCATCCACACTGAAGGTTTCTAACCTCTATGCCGCAGCAAACTCCCCCACCCACCCATCCACTTCTCCCCCTCCTCACACTCATTAAGAGAAAATTGCACACCTTTAGTCCTAGGGAAAGTTTCTAACCCTTAAAACCCACCAGAGTACGTCCCTCTACCACCACCTTTTTCATCTCCACATCATTCCCTCCGCGTCCTGCCCCATCCCGGCCCCCCGCCGACCGCTTTGCACAACTTCCCCTGGGGAGCTACCTTGTGGGGTGCCCGGAGCAATCGGTGGATCCCAGCCAGTTGGGTAACGAGGGCGATGTCTTCCCGGAAAGTGTACAGCGGAGGCCGGCTAGGCTCGGGAAAGTTGGTGCTGTTGAAAGGGTCTGTATCATCTAGGAACTGCACCCTGCAAACAAGCGTAGCCATGATGTATCCATGCAAGAAGCTGAGCCGGGCCAGGAGGAGGCAAGCCCCCCTAAGTTAGAATGGCCCCAAGGGCACAGGATCTGTCCGGTCAGGCCCCCAGCTCTAAAGCCCTAAAGCCACCAAAGCTAGGCGGCCAGATCGGGGACGTGCCGCCGCCTTCCTCCCTTCCCGCCTGGTCTCAGGCTTGGGCTGTGCAGCCGCCGCAGCAGGAGCCGGACTCGCAGCGCAAAAAGAAAGGCACGGACTGGCTGAGGAGTCCCCTCCTCCCGCCAGCTCCTGCCGCCGCTCCAGACTCCACGAGTCCAGGACTGGGGGCGGGAGCGGGGGAGGGGCAAGCTGCCCTTTTCTCTCTTGGGGCACCCGAGGCGGCGACAACGGCAGCCGCAGCTGCTGGTCCGGCGTGGGGTGCACGGGGTGATCCCGACCTAGGTCAGAAGAGCAAGGACAGGGAAAGGGAAAGAGGTAGAAAGAGCAGCGGCAGGAGCAGCAGCGGGGGCGGCGGCGAGCCCGCAATCCACTGCACCAAAATGGGAAACCCAGGCTCTGACCAGGCTGGCTGGTGAAAGAAAAGCCCCAAGCCTGGCTGGAGCCGGTCCCACGGAGCCAGAGCTCCGAAGACAGGCTCGCCGACGCCCTCCAGTGGGCCCGCGGAGCCCGCCTGGCCCCACGCCAGCCGGACAGCCGGACTCTGCCCTCCGCTAGCTAAGCAAGCCAGCGAGTGGGACCTGAGCGCCTACTACGCGCTAAAGCTTGTGTGAGACACAAAGCAAGAACATGGGAAAGCCTTGTCCTCAAGAGGTTCAAGTCCTAGTACTCTAGGGTCGGCTTGCCCCAGACAGGGAAAGAGGAGCTGGGGTAGCGGAAAGGAACCCAGCTAGAAATTTCTAAACTGCAGTCCGTTCGTTCCAGGCTAAAAATTCAGGGCTGCAAACGGCTACCGGACTGTGAGAGCTAGCAAGGGAGGGCCGCTTCCAGGTGAGGGGTAGCAGCCCTGAGGCCTGAAAAGAGTGGCAGAGGTCATTTAAAAGAGATCCTCCGACTCAGGTTGGAACTGAACGGAGGTCGATGGAAAGGTGAAACCTTCCTTCTCGGAAGAAAAGGATACGGAGGAATCTAAATGAAATGGATGTTTTAAGAGATGCTGCAACACCGCGTTTCATTTCAGGGTCAGCCTTTATGCCTGCCTGCTTTTGTGTCTTGTGTCTACTGCCCCACTGGTCTCCAGAGTGTGATTGGGCCACATCCTGATCATAGAGAAACAGGATTCAGGATCCTGTCTCCTCGTTTTCTATCTCCCCCTACCTGTAATAAGTGGTCCCCTTTTACCCGAAAAACTGATCTTTCCTTTCCCTCTGTCCTCCACACCCTTCCTGAAGCAAACTATGCCATTGATTTGTCTGTCTTCAGGGATCCCTGCTGGGGAAGGACAGAAAAAGATTTAACCTGTACCTGTCCCTCAGGTCCTCACTCTTGGCTGTCATATACTCCCTTCAGGTTAGGCGATGGTGATTTAGTGGCACTTTCAGAGGTATTTGCAGTTTAATTGCTAGATTTTTCAGCCTTTGTGACCCAAATGAATAATTCTCTACCCATCAAATTAGAGGTAGTGTAACATTCACATAAGAGATTTGGGGGCAGGAGGCCTATGTGACACTCCTATACAATTAGCTATTTTACTCTGCCTATTTGCCTCATAAACACCCACCTCACTGTTCTCTTCTGCACCTTTAGGCCTGCTGTGGCCTGGAGATATTGTGTGAACATGGGCTCCAGGTCCTGTGTGACCTTTGTTGCATGGTAGGGGTGTATTGTCTCCTCTATCCTAAACCCATTTTTTCTCTCTTCCCACCTTCATCTCTCTACTGTTAGGCAGAAAACTAGCTTTCCCTAGGATACCTTACCTCTTGTCTAAAGCTGACACATTCCCTGATGTTTCTTCCATGGTGGCCTCCATTTCTCCGATTTCCCATAACTCAGTATAAGAGAGATTAAGCTTCTATTTGTTACTCATTGAACCAGTCCCTGATTTGTACCATTTTCTAAAGTTAATGAGCACACAAAAAAAATTGAGCTAATTTGAGTTGACTTCAGCACACCCCTACAAGAAAATATAAAATATGTTAAAAAGTAAACACAGGGGGCAACTAGGTGGCTCAGTGGATTAAAAGCCAGTCATAGAGACAGGAGGTCCTAGGTTCAAATCTGGCCTCACTACTTCCTTAAAAAGTGACCTCAGGCAAGTCACTTAACCCCATTGCCTAGCCCTTACTCCTCTTCTGCCTTGGAATCAATACTTAATATCAATTCTATGGCAGAAAGTAAGGATTAAAAAAGAAAAAGATCTTTTCCTGCCATTATGAAGCTTAGTAAGGAAAAAAGGACACAATACACAACCATTTCTTTATCTCCAATTTTAGTCACAACCCTAATTGGGGCCCTTATCATCTCTCCCCTGGACTAATTGCAATAACTTTAAGTGGATGGGTAGGTGATTCAGTGTATTGAAAGCCAGGCCTAGAGGGGGAAGTCCTGGGTTCAAATATAACCTCAGATGCTTCCTAGCTATGTGTCCCTGGACAAATCACTTAACCCCCAAAGCCCAATTCTTAACACTCTTCTGCCTTGGAACCAATACACAGTACTAATTCTAAGATGGAAGGTAAGAGTTAAAAAAAAAAAGTAAAGAGACAGTGAAGTCTTTGGATAATGGGAACTCCCTGAAAATTAGAACAGACCAATGAGAGGGTAATGATTCCAAGAGAC